>NW_027468774.1:15516707-15564207 GCF_046254945.1 Alosa pseudoharengus
AGGGGAGGAGAGGGGAGGAGAGGAGAGGAGAAGAGAGGAGAGGGGAGAAGAGAGGAGAGGGGAGGAGAGGAGAGGAAGAGAGGAGAAGAGAGGGGAGGAGAGGGGAGGAGAGGAGAAGAGAGGAGAGGAAGAGAGGGAAGGAGAGGAGAGGAGAGGAGAGGAGAGGGGAGGAGAGGAGAGGGGAGAAGAGAGGAGAGGAAGAGAGGGGAGGAGAGGAGAGGAGAGGGGAGAAGAGGGGAGGAGAAGAGAGGAAGAGAGAAGAAGAGAGGGGAGGAGAGGGGAGGAGAGGAGAAGAGAGGAGAGGGGAGAAGAGAGGAGAGGGGAGGAGAGGAAGAGAGGGGAGGAGAGGAGAAGAGAGGAGAGGGGAGGAGAGGGGGAGAGAGGAGAGGAGAAGAGAGGAGAAGAGAGGAGAGGAAGAGAGGAGAGGAAGAGAGGAGAGGGGAGGAGAAGAGAAGAGAGGGGAGGAGAGTGGAGGAGAGGAGAGGAGAAGAGAAGAGAAGACAGGGGAGGAGAGGGGAGGAGAGGAGAAGAGAAGAGAAGGGAGAAGAGGAGAGGGGAGGAGAGGAGAGGAGAGGAGAAGAGAAGAGAGGAGAGGAGCGGAGAGAAGAGGGGAGGAGAGGAAGAGAGGAGAAGAGAGGGGAGGAGAGGGGAGGAGAGGAAGAGAGGAGAGGAGAGGAGAGGGGAGAAGAGGAAGAGAGGAGAGGAAGGTGTAGCAGTCTGCAGGAGAGGGGAGGAGAGGGGAGGAGAAGAGAGGAAGAGAGGAGAAGAGAGGGGAGGAGAGGGGAGGAGAAGAGAGGAAGAGAGGAGAAGAGAGGGGAGGAGAGGAGAGGAGAGGAGAAGAGAGGAGAGGAGAGGAGAGGAGAGGAGAGGGGAGGAGAGGAGAGGGGGGAGGAGAGGAGAGGAAGAGAGGGGAGGAGAGGAGAGGAGAGGGGAGGAGAAGAGAGGAAGAGAGGAGAAGAGAGGGGAGGAGAGGAGAGGAGAAGAGAGGAGAGGGGAGAAGAGAGGAGAGGGGAGGAGAGGAGAGGAAGAGAGGAGAAGAGAGGGAGGAGAGGGGAGGAGAGGAGAAGAGAGGAGAGGAAGAGAGGGAAGGAGAGGAGAGGAGAGGAGAGGAGAGGGGAGGAGAGGAGAGGGGAGAAGAGAGGAGAGGAAGAGAGGGGAGGAGAGGAGAGGAGAGGGGAGAAGAGGGGAGGAGAAGAGAGGAAGAGAGAAGAAGAGAGGGGAGGAGAGGGGAGGAGAGGAGAAGAGAGGAGAGGGGAGAAGAGAGGAGAGGGGAGGAGAGGAAGAGAGGGGAGGAGAGGAGAAGAGAGGAGAGGGGAGGAGAGGGGGAGAGAGGAGAGGAGAAGAGAGGAGAGGAAGAGAGGAGAGGAAGAGAGGAGAGGAAGAGAGGAGAGGGGAGGAGAAGAGAAGAGAGGGGAGGAGAGTGGAGGAGAGGAGAGGAGAAGAGAAGAGAAGACAGGGGAGGAGAGGGGAGGAGAGGAGAAGAGAAGAGAAGGGAGAAGAGGAGAGGGGAGGAGAGGAGAGGAGAGGAGAAGAGAAGAGAGGAGAGGAGCGGAGAGAAGAGGGGAGGAGAGGAAGAGAGGAGAAGAGAGGGGAGGAGAGGGGAGGAGAGGAAGAGAGGAGAGGAGAGGGGAGAAGAGGAAGAGAGGAGAGGAGAGGGAGCCAGAGGCAGGGAGGGTGCGGTACACTACCCAAACACAATCTGTCATGTGTGTCAGGCACCACACCACACCACTGGAAACTTTCTTCCATCAAACAGGTTCCCATGTGAGGGCAATTGTACCAGTCTCTCCATTCAGTTACAAAATACAATGTTCTCTCAGGTGAGATTGAGGAATAAGCTGCCAGATAAATTCTACAGAAGCTATGTATTTGCTTGCTAGTACATGCTCCTGTTGAACTATTATTCACACACAAACAAACAAAAAACAAATCAAATTTGATTTCACATTTTCCGGAAATTTTGTTACATTTTAGTCTGTCAAGAGGAAATAAAATACTGCTATAGCTACAGCTTCAGGCCAAACCAGAAAGACAGAGATCCTAACCAGAGGGAGGAGAACTAATCAGCACAGCTTGAGCAGGGACTTCTCTATCATACCTATTATATACTGTAGATGCATATATATGGGACATTACACAAGTAATATGCAACTATAGTACAGTATTCCTTCTGGTATGTTATTTGGACCTGGTATTCAACTGACAGCCACACGCGAGATGGATTTTTTCCCCTCACACCTCTCCATTTCATTCATAGGTCCATGAGGGAGGCCATTCTATCTGACGTCCCTCTCCCTGGATTTCTCTGGTCTCAAATAACAGCAATTTGAGAGGTAATTTGGGTCTACTGTATGTCTCCACGTAAAGATATAAGAGGCAATTCGATAGCATGACTGTTTCCTGTGGAGGATTCAAAGGCTTCCACTCTGATGGCTTCATCTAATTGCCAAGTGGCAATTCTAAAAATGAGAGCATTTTCACCCAATTACAGAAATAATATCTACTTTTTTTGAGAACTGTTGTCACGGTGACTGTTACCCTCAACAACAAATACCGTGGTTACCAAAGGCTGGGTGGCCTCACTGAAAGGGCTCAGGACGCTAATATGAGTTAATGCGCGAGATACTCTGTGGGGAGATACAGAGATCACAGTAGGAACTTTAATCAGCTCTTCAGCTTGGGGGCTCTGCTCAAGCATCTGAGCCCAGCCCTTCCATTTTTTATTTCTCCCATGATCCTCTCTGGTGACAGGCAAATGCAATCAGCGTGAGTCATAGCGGCAGCTGTCCTATACAGGCCATCGGCAGCTGTGCCCAATCGCTCTGTCTGTCTCTCGGACTTGCTGTCTGGGCTAACAAGCAGCAAGTACATACTGTAACTGTACTGTAAAGAAAGGTTGAACAAGCATCAGGAACGTCAGATTACTAATATTTTGGCCTGGAATTTGACTAGTAAGAATGGCATTTCAGATATCTGAAATTGTGATTGAAACTAGTACAACTCTTACACATATCAATTACATTTGAGATTTCTTTCATAACTAGTCATAATTGATTTTGTCTAATCAAAATATAATTTCTACATGTGTAAATGCATATTGTAATATATAAAAATTGTTTTACAGATCTCATAAATAAACATTAGACATTGTCAAAATCACATTAAAGTGAAAAATGATGTGCTACAGTACATGTTGCAGTGCAGCATTTTTGGCTGGAATTGGAATGAATCAGAGTTTGCCATCAGAAACGAAGAAATACATGCTGTCACTCCACACATGCCCCAACACACTGTCAGTGTGCCACCTAACCTTCTTTAGCCTTTCCATAATGACAGAGAGAACACACTCACTCAGTGATGCTCTCCCTCTCTCCCTCCCGCACATGCATGCATGCACACACACACACACACACACACACACACACACACACACACACACACACACACACACACATTCACACTTACAGGGAGGACTAAGCTCATGGCCACAAGGAAATAAACAATCTGGGCAGGAAGAACAGCAACAAATGTTCCCATTCCATGCATCACTTTTTCCTCTGCAACTCTGCTCTGTACAAGCGTGCATTTCCGTGTGAATGAGCCAAAAGTGAAAGTATTTACACATCACCAGAGGAAACATGCACAAGCCATCTTATGCTGCAATGATGCATACAGAGACATTTATGACTATGGCACCTACACCACACCTGGCAAAACACTACAAGTGCTCTCTCTCTCTCTCTCTCTCTCTCCCTATGTCTGTCTCTCTCTCTGTGTGTGTGTGTGTGTGTGTGTGTGTGTGTCTCTCTCTCTGTTTGTGTCTGTGTGTGTGTGTGTGTGTGTGTGTGTGTGTGGTGTGTGTGCGTGTGTGTGTGTGTGTGTGTGTCTCTCTCTGTTTGTGTGTGTGTGTGTGTGTGTGTGTGCATGCTATTTTGACTCACTATTAATACCCTATGCTCCTGTGTGCCAGTGGAGTATGCAGGAGAAAGAAGATCCCTGCTATTCCTAAGACAAACTCACTGGCTCACACATACACACCAAAATATACTGTTACATACTGCATGCTGCTAAGGCACTGCACATGTGCTCATTCTCATGTTTATCCTTACGGTAAGAATGAACTGAACAACTCTCTCTCTCTCTCTCTCTCTGGGAGAGAGAGAGAGAGAGAAAGAGCAATATTTTGATGCCACAGTAATAGAATAGACAGATTTGAATATATCATGAGAGTTGTAATCACCTGTAGGTTAGTAATGCAATGTGAAACCTTTGGTGTAGATGAAATTCCATATGTCCGCTACGCCAATGACAATTACACTTTTCACGTATCAACTTTGGGGCCTTCCACAGTATGACCGAGGTAGAATTATATTTTCAGTGCAAACACTTTGGGCACTAAGGGCTGCAACTCCTCTGCAGGATAAATATCCTTAGGATTTTTATTCAGTCATTCAAACATTATTAGGGTAAGTTTTCAGGCTATGTTTTCAATGGTAATCCCTTGTCAGTCAATAGTGAAAGTAATTAACTGTAGAACTGTTTTGTCATTGACTATGAGACCACGGTGAAGTACAGTAAGTTTCACTTACTTGCCTATGAGTTCAAATAATAGACGAGTGCAGATGCATGTAGGCTATACTATGCTAGTCACAAAAAGGTTTTAGTGAAGGAAGGTTTAGTGGAATCCCTGTTCCATCTGGTCTGGCGTGCAAACAGATTCCTTCAAATGCGCTGCTGACTATGAAAATACCAGTAGCCTACGCTGTTTGAAGTTGCACTGCTTGCTGTTAAAGGGAATCATAGACGTAGCAAGTTGCTACCGAGAAAATCAGCCATGCAACTTCAAGAACAGCGGCCCGACAAATCTCACAGGAATCGTGAATCGACCTTGTCAGTAGATATAGCTCTTTGGAGATTTTGCCTGTTGTTATTCCTTCACCTCCACAACAAAAGCATTTTCATTGTGTACAGAGGGGATAAGTCACGAGAAGTTGGAAATGGGCCCATCTATCGAGAATGTATTACCCATAATGAATGCAAGAAGGACATATGAGTTATAGAATAGAGTCAATATTGTGACAGCTGAGGGTGTAATAAATGGAAGTGGGAGTTGAATAATAAGCTTAAAGATAAGAATATAACTTCCACAATCACAAAAGGTGTGCATTTACTGGCACATATATCTAATGTTTTCCATTGGATATGAAAATGGCTCCTAGGTAAAAACTAAAATGACCTGGTAAACCAGCTGATGGCTATCTGGACACACCCGATCCCCTGTGCCAATCTGTGAGTGGACCACGCAGCAAATTGCATCTGTTCAAGGGGCATCACGCATCTGTGAAATGTTGAGCCTGTTAAACATCTCCTCTGGCCCTTCCAATAAGTGGGCTAAGTATGAGGGTGTGCAGGAGTCTATATTTGAATCAAGAAAAGATTTGCGATATCATATTATGTCCTTTCTAAAAGAAACAACTGCTGGCCTCTTTTCGGAGGGAACTGCCTCCAGTCAAGCGTTGTCAACAGGGTGTTCCATCAGATTTGATTAATATAGCCTCATTTCTCCAAGATTCTTTGTGTCCTGTGTTAATTTCCACCAAAACACACCAGAGCATCACACTTCCTCCACCATGCTAGACAGATGGAGTCAAACACTCCTCCAGTATTTGATCTGCCCCTCACAAATATTCTTTATGATCTGAACACAAACTAGTCTGTCCATAACACTTTTTTCTAGTCTTACTCTGTTGACTGTGTTCTTTTGCCCATCTTAATCATTTCTTTTTATTGACCAGTCTATGGCTTTTTCTGTTAGACTCGAGCTAGAAGTCCAGCATCCTAAAGTGACCTCTTCTGACATTGATACTGATGTTTTGTGGTTACTATACAATACAACATTGAACTATAGGCTACTATACAACATACTATAGTATACAATGCAGGACCTGCGATGCGTCTGTTTCTCCAACGGACTTATCCTCTTGCTGAGTTGTGCACTGGGGCCTCCCTCTGCCATTGTGACAATGTGAATGAGCACATTTGTCTTCAGTGTACCCTTGAGCGTGACTATTTTGGGTAGAGGGGGTCAGAGAGGTGATACAGCACATAGCTCTCCCCATCACACGTGTCTGCTTGCACGCACGTCCACAATTATAGGTCACTCACCTGTGACCTTCACTGGCAAATGGCCAAACTATAGCAGAGTTTTACTCTGTGTCCAGAGGCTGTAGAGCAGGGAGGGTGCTGATGAGAGGACATGTGTGCAGGAGGAGGCAGGGTGGGTACAGAGGGTATTCGTTGGGCAGGAGGGGCGCCATAGCCAGAGTGGGTGAGGTGGGTGGGGTGGGGTGTGGTGATTATGCTGTAACTGAGAGGCTGCACTTCCTGGCAAAGGATCTGACTGTGGGTGTGTTTGGGTTGACACCATGTCTGTCGCCCCGCCAACCGCTGAACATGCTCTGGTGAGTGTAAGATGCAAAAGCTGATCAAATCAGACTGGCACATAATATGCACCACTGGTTCTGTTAAAGGGACACCAGGCAAGCTTGATGCTTTTTCTCTATGAAACTCCCCCTCGCGCGGTCTGAAGCTCTTTTCCTTTTATTTGCATCTTCCGTCAAGGGTTTTCGCTGCTTCTTCACTAGCTCAGCCATTATACACACGTTTGCAACAATCTCTAGCGTTTCCTTAGCCTGCCTCTGTGCTGTATGCAGGATGTAAACTGATCCTGCTTTGGTCGGCAGGTAGGATACACCGAACTTGCAAGTGAGATATTCTTCTTACAGGCAGTAGGGGCGGGCGAGAGAGTCTTCATTCGCCCTGTAATGAGTCATTTAACCATATACCAACTTACGAAGATGATTAATTAACACGAAAACGTTGCCTGGTGTCCCTTTAATAGGCAAATAAAAGTCATACTGTATGTATACCAAAACTTATTGGACTAACTTACTGGACTAAAAAGGACACTTACATAAAAAAGGCTAAGGGATCGAAAGGGATAGAAGCAGCACAGTAAGGCTGATGTGTGTGTGTGTGTGTGTGTGTGTGTGTGTGTGTGTGTGTGTGTGTGTGTGTGTGTGTGTGTGTGTGTGTGTGTGTGTGTGTGTGTGTGTGTGTGTGCACGCGCGTGTGGGCCATAGTGAGGGCCACTTCAGCACTAAGCACAGCTAGTAGCCTCACTCATCAGATGTGCTGCTGTGAACCACACAGGGTGTGTCTGTGCACATCTGTCTTCTCGTCACCAGCCCTTTTAAAGCACAAATCACAAGATTTTGCATTATCAAATATACATATAATATTTTAATAATTTAATAGTGAACCATAATTGTGAATTATACCTGACTTAAAAGAGAGATAAACAACATTTCTGTGTGTTCTGGCTTATTTTTTGATTATTATATTATATTATAGGTATGAAGACCTATTGTCAGTTGCTTTTTGCTCTATTTTTCAGTAAAGGTGCACTTACACTTTGTGTGTCTGGAGAATCAAATAATAACACTTGACCATTGTGATATTCAATAATGTCCATTGTGACTTCCAGAGCACTTTTCCTAACAGTACAAAGTGAAATCAGTAAGCTTGATGTACAAGGACCTAATATCCCAGAGAATGCTTAGCTTGGTTAGTTTAGCTCTCTCTCATTTCTTTTGCATCCTTTAAGACCTAAAAACAAGCATTGAGCTGTAGCATCTGTCACTCATTTGCAGAAAAAATATGTTTTCAACTTCAGAAGTACTCTCAAGAATCTTCTTATTATTGATCTCTAACAATATTCCACAACTAACTGTGGTACAGCAGGCATATGAGAGGATGTAAACTCCATTAGTCCATTAGGCCCATCAACCTACACATACATCTAGACATGAATAAATATAAATTAAAGCCATTAACATCTCTAAAGTAATATCAAATAAGAAGAAACATGCTGAACGAAGTACTAGGGAATCTACATACCAGCAGTCCCCCGGCCTGTTATCAGCATTGATTTATAATTCTGTGTGGAGTGTGTTTTGCCATGCCCTGGCTGTTGCCAAGGTATCGTGTGAGAACCTTCGCAACCCATGTTTAATTATAAAGCATCACTGTCAGTGGCCTGCCTTGTGCTGAGATATGAAAGAATGCAGCCACGGCTATTCTCAGGCAACAGCGGAAATGCTAACACCTGTCCTTCAAAATCAACTGCCCCTTACAGATATGCATGTCTACATACATAGAGCATACAAGCGCACGCACACACACACACACACACACACACACACACACACACACACACACACACACACACACACACACACACACACACACACTTAAATACTCACAGTTCACAATACGTATGATCACATGCCCGCTCAGGCACAAACCACATTCACTTACACACACACACACACGCACACACACACACGCACACACACATACATATGCACGCACACACAATTATGCCCACCCAGAAGCAGTGTGAACTTGACACCTTTCAGAAACTGCAATAAATAGAATCAGAGAGTATGGCCACAAAGTGTCACAGAAAATGAGGTCAGAGTGCACACATGACCAACGTGGATACAGAATTTCCCCCAGCTCTCTTATGCTGACCTCACACACAAACACACACACACACACACACACACACACACACATACACTCACTCACTCACTCTCTCTCTCTCTCTCTCTCTCTCTCTCTCTCACACACACACACACACACACACACACAGACACTCTCATCACCATCTATCAATCTTCTGTCAACTGTGCGTCTATCTTGTCTCCAAATGGTGTATGTCTATTTTCACATTCTTCTCCTCCCCTTCTCTCTCTCTTTCTTTCTTTCTTTCTTTCTTTCTTTCTTTCTTTCTCTCTCTCTCTCTCTCTCTCTCTCTCTCTCACACGCACACACATACACACACACACACACACCCCAGCATCTTACATGCATACCTCTCAGACTCACATACTGACTGCATTCTAGCACACAGCCCTAAAACATGGAGCCTCAATGACAGAAATGGGTTGTCAGGGGATCAGAGGGGTCAAGAGGTAGTGTCTATTTGGGAGGGTTCAAACGTACACTGGGTGGGACAACCCACAACGTTATAGCTTATGTAACGAAACTCAGACGGAGGGTCAAACAGTTGCCTCCCCTGCTGTGGTGAATCCTGGCATGGCGCTGAGTTGACCTAGGGGCAATAGGGTGGGTACTGCTCAGGGTGGGGGCACCTACGGTTGCTGGCACATCCTCTGGATGCCTCTCACAGGACCCGATGCCCCGCTGTCGGCATGCCTACTGACCTTAATCAGGTCTAATGTTGACTTTAGTTGCTAATTTTGAAGTCAACCATTTTCCTATAATGTAAATTCGAATGTTCAGAAAATGAGCCGTACAAAGACAAATGGGCTTGGGAAATGACCTTAGACCATGATTCAAACTTGGTCACCGTCAGGACTAGGCCCATATAAGGTGTTGGGCCTCAGTTCTATGGTCAATAGTATCCATGATATTTACAGTTACACGGAAATGAATCCAGATCCGTAATATTCACACATCCATGCAAATAATAATGCTCTCTCTCTCTCTCTCTCTTTCTCTCTCTCTCTCTCATACACACACACACACACACACACACACACACACACACACACGCTCAGGGGCCTGCAGACGTAGGTGCGCATGTGGCCTGTGGCACGCAGCAGGGATCCTGTTTTACTGGTGTGATTTATGAATGCCCTGTGCATCTGATAGCATTTCTGTTGAATGCTTGTGCTGAAACCTGCAGCCAGGGCAGACATTCCAGAGGACGATGTGAAAATGAGACAACTGCCTGGCAACAACAACAACACACACACACACACACACACACACACACACACACACACACACACACACATACACACACAAACGGTAATAAAAAACATATCGGTCCAAACCAGTCATTTCTATTAATGGCAAAACATTTTTTTTTTTTTAAATCAGAAGTCATTCTCTGTTTTCTAAGATTCTGAAGCATAGGAAATAAGTCAATGGAGATATTTCTCCTTGTGTCTGTTTCATTAAGTTGGGGTCCATGGTGGTGCAGTGGACCGATGGTGTCATAGTTCCAATGATGTCACATTCAGTGGTGTCATATGAGGGTGTTGTGATGTGAGCCTACCACTGCCATAGGTTAAAATAACAATGTCATATATATCCATAACATTGGCTTACATGTGGCAAAAAGTTATGTAAAAAGTAATGCATCATAACATTTAATCATCTAATAATAATCCTGTGCAATGTACAGTATTATCCATACAATCTCCAGAAAGTACCGTATGAATTAGGCAAAGTGCGGACAGTCAGACCTCTCATATTTGCATTCTGACTCTTGGTCATGGTATGAAATTTGAATCTATTCTGGCTATTTTCATTCATGATGGTGTCCTCATGAGATGTTCATGATGATCATGACAATACATTATGAAAGCAAATAGATTGCTGGCGACTGCTGATGTGATTTAGACCCTCACTATTTAGATTTAGATTCATAAACATTTTGCATTCACAAGCATTTAACCAATTTAAACAATGTGTAAAGGTTTTGGTAATTACCACAATCGTGTATAACCCAACGTAACCTTGCCATTCTGTTTTACTTAAGTCTGACCACACATTTTGAGTTTGACACTATTTCTGAGCAGAAAGTTAAAAAAAATACCATGTCATTTTGACTACTTTTCCAGAGATTACTGCATTCAGAAATGACTGGTCACTAAGCTTGAGTAAATTCTGCATATTTTCTGCACATTTCACCTAAGAATTTGATTAGAATAATGTTAATTTAGTTCACAGAGAAACTTAATGGCACTCTCACCATCTACATAGAAGTCCAAAGCCTTAATGAGTGACTATTTCTCTGTCCGCCATCTCAAACTCCATTGAGTCAACAGTGTTTGTTTTGATGCACCAAATGAGCTGAATGACTGAGGGAGAGCTAAGTCCATTAGTGAGGCTATCTTTGCCCCTTTACCTAATAACACAGAGACGTAGAGAGAGGAATCAACAAGTTGGGCCAGGCACAACCCTTGCCATGGGTTCAATCCCAGTGTCCCTCACCACCATTACCAAATGGATATTCATTTGTGCATTGGCCACCTCCTGGTGACGTCTCTGAGCTCACTACTAATTAAGCTGTGCCTCTGCTTGCTGCCTGCTTGCATGCCTGCTGCATGGATGAGCGAACGCTCCAGGCATAGCCCTGGAGAGCTGAGAAGCATTGGCATGGGCAGGTGTTTTTCTTGACACGCCCCAGCCCCTGGGAGCCCATGGTAACAGGTGGATGAGCTTACCACTGTGCAATGAAGGGGGGATGTGTGTGTGTGTGTGTGTGTGTGGGGGGGGGGGCTGATTGGAACCGACTACACTCCCATTCCCTGTTAGCTTTTGCTGGGTTTTTTTTTTTCAATAAGCAGTATCAATGGCATCACACATTTTGAGCTGTGGAGTTTCCAATTGGTTGGGGCCACCTTTGAAACTGTCAAAATCTCTCCCCCAGCCAAGGTGAACCTCTGTGGGCTCGGCTTACACCCGCTCTCATGGTAGTACCATTAGCCAGGCATGGCAGACATTACAGCAGACTGGACTATAAAAAGACTGAAAAGGGAGCGGGGTCCAGGGAGAGAGAAGAAGGGATAACTCTCTCTCCCTCTCTCTGCTTCTCTCTCTCTTCTCCCTCTCTCTTTCTTCCTCCCACTTTCTCTCATGATCCCTGTCTATTTCTCTCTTCACTTACATGTAAAATATCTGTCCCTTTGATAAAATAAAAGTACTGCCACTGTGTAAAATAGTCTGATATCATTTTATCCCACAAACACAAATATGCACAGACATTTACATATGACAACACTTGTCAGTGCACTCTGTACACAAGTGTTTGCAAAGTGGTTTGAGAGCTTTGTGAGTAGACTTTATGTCTTCATCTAAACTTCCCTTCCCTGGCCAAGAACCATGATGGGTTATATACACCCCATTTTGGGAACAGAAATATGTGTATGTGTTAAGCATGCATTACTGTTTGTGTGTCTGTAATTGTCTGTGAGCAAGAACAACTAGTGACTTGGAAGAGAGATAGTGTTTTAGTGGTGTTATGTTTGATATCTCATAGTTCTATATCGAGCTCTTAGCTAACCTTACAACCATGCACTTTGAGTAGGCAGATGACACACCCTGTTTATGTCCTCTTCTGATGCACTCATGATGTGTTCCTTTGTAAAAGTTATTTTTAGGCGCTCTATATTTTCTCTATTTTTCTCTTGTCCTTTTTTCATGTACAGCAGGTACTGCAGATAATGTGTTTCCTCACAGAAAACATTCACAGATGTAAGAAATAATTTCCTTAACTTGTTGCATTCTGTCTGTGAGAAACAATTTTTTGACAGTAGCCCATGAAGGGCGTTGTCGACTCCCTGACTGACTCCCAGCCCCCCACCCTTACAGTAACTAGCTAATGAGAAAAAGGAGAGTCTGGATCCTGTCATGACCATGATGGTGACCGACCTTACTATAGGCACAAATGGTTCAAGTCATTACTTAAAGCAACCCCAAAGAGTTTTTTGTAACTTAAAATAATGTTTCCAAAATTGTTTTAGTGGTTCATCAACTTGTAACAGGGTGAACGGCACTTCTGCATTCGCTTCGCAGCCCTCTATCAGCTATAACCGCACTATGTAAGTTTGCCAGATCGGGTAGCGGATCTGTAGTTCGATGGAATGAGACATAAGAAACTACAAATTTGACTTGCGTTTGATGTCGCAATACATCGTACTTTCATAAATCATGCAACATATTCTACCTTGTCTGTGGACATTGTTATTTGCAAAGCCGGTGCTGGATAAACAAATAGCGTGCTTGTGACAGAGGGAAAGTTCTTTGGTGTTGCTTTAAGAAATCCTCTACCACACTGCCACAAGCACAGCCTTTCACCTCATTGCAAACTCATTATATTGCTTTGTGGCCAATTCATTGCAAGTCCTACAGCAATATACAGGTTTACACAGGTTTACAGGTTAGGCTTTAGCATGGGACATCTGTGAGAGATTACAAACACATCAGAGTCTGTAAGTCACTTGGGAGTGAGAGACTTCTGATGGCGAGATGTTCCAAACATTCTGGGGATGTCAGTGGAAGGTTTTGTTCGTTTTTGGCACAGGTATGCGACTTTCTAAAGTTGTATGAGGAATGCTGTGCCCGGCCCTGAGGTGGAATCTGTATGTACTTTAAACAGCATGGAAAAATCACACACTCAGCAAGAACTATGCATGGAACATGCAGATGTGTGGGTCCGCGCATAGTACACACGCACAGTACCCGCACAGATACTGTACACACAGTACACACACACAGAACCCACATAGATACACACAGTACACACACACAGAACCCACATAGATACACACAGTACACACACACAGAACCCACATAGATACACACAGTACACACACACAGAACCCACATAGATACACACAGTACACACACACAGTCCCCACACAGTACACACGCACAGTGCCCACACAGATACACACAGTACACACACACAGAACCCACACAGTACACACACAGACACACACAGGCATATGGAACTGTGGGCACACACTTCTGCAGAACTACACAGCCATAAATGAATGACTCCTTTAAAGTACTTCAGGACATAAAAGAAACAGTGTTTCATTTAATGACATCAAATACACTTTTCATCTACTTATCCACACAGATACTTATGAACATGCATACAGATCAATACACACACACACACACACACACACACACACACACACACACACACACACACACACACACACACCCTGCTATGCCTTACCTGGTATATCATGACTTTGAAGTTCTTCCTGCGGAGCAGCTCGTGCTCGTTGCTCTCCAGCTTCTTGATCTGGCCGGCCTGCCTCTCCAGCTCGCCACGGACGCTCTTCACGTTGGTGTTGACCTTGCGCAGCTTGTCCAGCATCTTGTTGACGGTGTTGCTGGTGCCGGTGTGGTTCTTGGCCAGCTTGGTGAGCTCGCCCTGAATGCAGCTCACGTTCTTCTCCATGCCCGTCTGACGGGCCTCCAGGGTCTCCTGCGTCTGCTGGATCTGGTCCACCACACCGATGATCTTGTCCAGCAGGGCCAGCACCATGATCCCGTTGTTGTCGGCCTCTTCGCCTTTGTCCTGGTCGCCGACCGAGCCCAGGGCCAGTTTCACCTCCACGGACGGGTCGTCCTCATCGCTGTCGCTGTCGGCGGGCACTGCGACGGCAGGCTTGGGACTGGCACTGGGCCCTTTCTTGACCGGCATGACCGCGGGCTTTACGGTGGGTTTCACGGCAGGTATAACCAGGGAGTCCCCTGATTCCTCCTCATCCTCCTCCTCTTCATCTTCGTCACTGTCAGCGGGCACTGCAATGGCATGTGTGGTGGTGGTTGCGAAGGCAGCACTGGGCTTCTTCTTGACAGGCGTGATGGCGGGTTTCACCGCGGCTCTCACCAAGGGGACCTCCTCCTCCTCGTCGGAGGCCTCGGTGAGGGCAACACGTTCCAGCTTCAGGCTCAGGTCAGCCATGGGCAGAGTGTCAAATGGGTGATCCTGTCGAATGCGTAGAAGACACGCGCTCGCTCGCCTGCTCACACACGCTCGAACGCCAACCAATACGTGCACTCACACAGCAAGCGTGTGTGAACAGTCGTGGTGAGTAAAAATAATGTCCTAAAAAAAGAGATGGTGGTGTGGGAGGGGGAGGTGGGGGTGAAAGTCTGTCGTCCCACAAGCTGATCCTGATCAGATTCAGTTGTGTCGTTGTTGTCCCCCGTCGCTGTAGACAATGCCCAAAGTCCTCTTTGGTTGTGGCGATATGTCACTTGCCACTTGCCACTCTCCCCTCTTCGGCGTTCTACCTCTCCTGTCTGACGACCCCTCTCTCTCACACAAACTCACTTCCCCTCTCCCTCCCTCTCTCTATCTCTCTCTCTCTCTCTCTCTGTCTGTCCCAGGACACTGGCAGGCAATGGCAGGCAGGCGACTCACAGCCCCAATATGTGTGTGTGGGAGTGTGTGGGAGTGTGTGGGTGTGTTGGGGTGGGGGTGGTGGTGGGGGGGTTGTGCATGTCTGTCTGAGGTCAGCTGCCAGAGCTGGGAGTAATGCCGGCCAGTCAGACTTTCCCTTTCCAGCCCCTCGTCCCACCCCCTCCCAAAAAAGCTCTCTCAGGTTCATCCCCTTCCTCTCTCCTGCACACACACACACACACACACACACAAAGTACATAAACACAAACAAAGTACATAAACAAAACACACATAAACAAAACACACACACATACATGCATGCACATACAGACACGCCTGCATGCACAGACACACACACACACACACTCACACACACACACAAACGCATAGGCATGAAAATCCAAATAAGTTGTATCACATTCATGGATCTATTCATAGATCTTTTATTGGGATACACTGAGTGTATATGTATTGGATCTGCGGTCTCCAGCAGATCAAAGTATCACTATCAGTGTCAAGTCCAGAGAGAGAGAGAGTGGGAGAGAGAAATGAGATAGAGAGGGTGAGAGAGAGAGAGAGAGAGAGAGAGAGAGAGAGAATATACAGACAGACAGACAGAGACAAGTACAAGGTAATAGAGTCAGTGAAACAAATCCAAAAGTCAAGGAATGGGATCCACACTGTCCTACTGTATTAAATTAAATGTATTGGATTATAGGGCCATACTGAGCACAAACATAAGGAACTATCATTACTGTAACATCTATCATTATCTACATCTGTCTTCAGTTGTATAATGCTGCGGTTTGCAAGGCAGCCACTAGAGGGAGATGAGTTGCCCATAACTAACTCTCAGTTTTTTGTTTTCTCAGACTTTTAAAGGGACACCAGGCAAGCCTGATGCTTTTTCTCTACGAAACTCCCCCTCTCTCGGTCTGAAGCTCTTTTCCTTTTCTTTGCGTCTTCCGTCAAGGGTTTTCGCTGCTTCTTCGCCGGCTCTGCCATTATACACACGTTTGCAACAATCTCTAGCATTTCGTTAGCCTGCCTCTGTGCTGTAAATTGATCCTGCTTCAGTCGGCGGGTAGGATACACCGAACTTGCAAGTGGGATATTCTTCCTACAGGCAGTAGGGGCGGGCGAGAGAGCCTTCATTCGCCCAGTAATGAGTCATTTAACCATATACCGACTTACGAAGATGATTAATTAAAGCAACACCAAAGAACTTTTCATCTGTCGCACGGACTATTTGTCTCTCCAGCACCGGCTTTGCAAATAACAATGTCCACAGACAAGGTAGAATAAGTTGCATGATTTTATGAAAGTACGATGTATTGCGACATCAGATGCAAGTCAAATTTGTAGTTTCTCATGTCTTATTCCATCGAACTACAGATCCGCTACCCGATGCAGCAAACTTACATAGTGCGGTAATAGCCGATAGAGGGCCGCGAAGCGAATGCAGAAAGTGCCGTTCACCATGTTACGAGTTGATGAACCACTGAAACGATTTTGGAAACATTATTTTAAGGTACAAAAAACTCTTTGGTGTTGCTTTAACACGAAAACGTTGCCTGGTGTCCCTTGTGTGTCTTGTGTCTTGCTCAGCTGATATTTGAGCGGAAACAGCCCAAACAAATTACACCCCTCTCCCCTATGCTCCTTAAGCAGTCTGCTGATTGGTTGAGATTGTTTACAGTCAATCCATGCCTATTTGTGAAACCCAAACTACAGTACGTATGAGGAAGTGCACACAACAACAACGGGCCATGAGGAGCAATTTGATGAATTTTACAAAAAGTGTACTGAATTAGAGTTGTGGACCCCCACCCTTATAAATCAACTGACATGAAAAACTTCTCCCTTAGCCCCATATGTTAGATTAATTAAGTCAGGAATACAGAGCAGGGTAACAGAAATGTGCAAATAGGGGACTTGCTTTAGGAGATACTTATAGAGGCAGGTGTGTGACATGTACAAACTGAGCACTGATTGAACAATGAGTCTTAACATGAGTTTGCCTACCTAAACTACCACCTAACAAGAAAAATATGCACACAAACACACACACGCACACACACACACACACACACACACACACACACACACACACACACACACACACACACACACACACACAAACACACACACACACACAGTTCAGTTCCAAATATACACTCTGTTTCATTACAGACTCTATGAGAAATTCCTCAGCCCATAACTGAAAAGTCTGAAATCTCACAATGAGCCAAGAGGCCTCACAAGAGCCTGTTGCTGTGGCTTAGGCTAATGGGGAAGTTATGTTTTTGGTGGGAGCCATGTAAAATATCTACATTAATAATAACTCACATTCAGTTAATCTCACAATCTCATTTTTGGTAAGGTAGGGGAGACCGGGGCTGGTTGTCTCACGGGTTGGTTGTCACATTGCTTATTCCAGGCACACTAGGTGATGCTGTGGTAAAATTTTGATATCAAACTGTTACCCTTTGATAGCTTACTCATTTGCACTAGGAATTTTGCTGAGCAGACACACAGCATTGAGGTGAGGAGACAATTTTTAAATTTCATGGGTCAGAGTAAATTTTCATGTTGGTGTTGTTTTTGTATTGAGAGCTTGTAGGATATTAGTAGTTCAAAAACAAAACACTCATTAAAAAGCCAAAGGTAGTAGCTTTATTTTGAGTCATATTTTAGCTATCAAGTTAAAGCCATGTGGCAGCTAGGTTAACATCTTTGTCAAGAGGTCAGTTGGGGATGGTTGTCACATAGCTTGTGGGGTTGGTTGTCACATGGGTTTGTTGTCACTGAGACACAGTTGTCACTGTGTTTGCAACTTTGTTTGCAACTTACATGATAATAAAGAGGTTTTAGCACGGAAAATGATTTCATTTTATTTCTCAACACAGTAGACAATTCAAGTAACTGATCACCTCCTTTAATCCCATTGTTTTAACATAAGGGGCATTGATGACAACTATCATAGGGGTGGTATTCATATTAAAACTTATTTGCAGTTTCTAGCTTAAAAAACTAAAAAGTTACACATCATTTTTTAAAATCCCATTTTATCACTGAAATCCCATTGAAACTCTATAGGGACAACCAACCCCATACCCTGTGACAACCAACCCCGTGATGGGGTTGATTGTCACATTGTGTCAGAGTGTCTTTGATGGTTAATTGCTCCCTGTTACAATACATTCTAAAAGTAAAAATTATACACATTTAAAGCCAAGACCCCAAGCTTTCATTTCATGTAGGAATTACTGCTGAAAGAGTTTTTGAAGATGAGCAATTCATGCATGAGTAAAAATTGTGACAACCAACCCCGGTCTCCCCTATTGCTATTTGGAATGCTTTCAGGCTACTCTAAAAAATAGACTTATCAACTACAATGGCCTAGATAGTCAGTTGTAGGCCTCAGCTAGAGGTAGCACTTGATGCTCTGTGCAACTGAAATGCTTAACTGATGTTTACACTGAACATTTCATGTATACAGTAGGCTACCGCTGTGAAAATGATTGATTGCGTTATATTTATAAGACAGAGTTGCCTTGAAACATGCCAGTGCTGCAGAGCAAATTATGACGCAACACAGGAAATGGCACAACCACATAACTTGCAATGTTCAGCATAGCCTAATGTGGCTAAAAGGTGATGACTGCTGCTGATGACTCAGTTGCAGGGAAATCAATTAAAGGGGAAACCAGACCCACCATAATAAATAGCCTACTTAGTCTTAGTCCTAATATATAGGCTAATTATGAAATGTAATATTCAGAAGAACCCATCAAAAACCCTTCACCAAGAAAACGTAGGACGGCAAAATAGGTCTAAAAAAACATGATCCAGGTACAGTAGGTAGCCTAGGCCCAGTTATGAAACAGGTAGGACTGATCATGTGACTCATATGCTTTTGAGTGATTCCTGATTCCGCGCCACCCTATTTCGTCACCACAAGCCGGTCAGCTGATATGGAACGGGTTGAACACTGAGTTGACAGCCAGATAGCTACCGGAGGAGGACATCAATTTACGGTAAGATATGTGTGCCCACCTGATATACAATCAAATATTGAGACTTTTAAACTTACAGGAAGTGGTGTGACCAGTCTTACGTTGTTTTGGTTGAGTTTGTTACTTTGTACAACTTAGCTCTCTTCCCAACTTGTGTGTTTCATGTTGAAATGGTCATGTTAGCCAGATAGATAGCTCTCCTCCTAGAACGGGTGGCTCATCCGTGCTAACGAACAAATGTTTTGCCCTGTTAAAGACATTTAACCTATTCTAACTTATTATGTTGCTCATGAAGTTACATGCCATAAGGTTGAATCCACAGGTTTCAATTTGTTGTTTAAAGTATCTGCGTGTCTTAATACCAACGTAGCTTTTCGGTTATTGTTTTTAGCTGCCTATCCAAATTACATGTAAGTTAGCAGGCTAAGTTAGCTAGTTAACTTTTGGGGTGTTAGCTCTATGTAGTTAATTATTATAGGCGTTAGGTCTTACTGTCAAATTAAGGCAGCTCGCCAGCAATGCAGCCTTAAGGACTAGACTTTCTGGAAAAATATATTGCGTTTTCTGCGTCAAAGTCAACCTGAAGCGTTTGCTCGCCAAATTACTGTTACTGTACCGTGAGTTACAAGTTAGTTAGTTGACTTATTAGTAAGTTAATCGGATAACAGTGTAGTCAATCACATACATCCTGACAAATGTTCTTTGTAAGCATATTGGGCGTTCGTAAAATAGCATGTTTAGGTAGTAATTCACGCACAGTAGTTGCTATTAACGTTAGCTAGCTTTCATCTTAAACTGACAGTCCAGCGCTGCCTGCTGTCCCTGTCTCGTCCTTGGGAGGTTATTAGACCATGGCCCTCTTGGCTCTCTTGGATGCTGAAATATTAACACACGTCTCCAATGACAGCTGTTGTTTTCGCGATTTCCTTTCAGTCCTGATGATTAATGCACTATATACTTCAAGGATAAAGCAACTGGTTAACCATCTGTTGTTATTATTGTTGGCGGACACTCTCAGACATGGACATGTTTGTTACATGTTTGTAAACCAGGATATTTTCCTAATTTTTCACAACTGACTTGTTTGATATGGCACATTTGGAATTCCTCTTGCTAAGATTAAAGACTGGGATTCCCTCTGACCATAGGCTTTGCCTTGTACAACACATCACATGGTTCAGCTTAATCCATAATCCCCTACCCAATGTAAGACCTCTCTTCTTCGTCTTTCAGTTGACTGAAGACATCTCTTCTGTTCCTTGCACCCCCAGTCCTGTTCTGTTGTCATTAAATAAAATATTAGGCATATCCAATTGAGACTTCCACACCTATAAAGTTGTCTCCTGCGGAGTCTAAAGTGGAACATCGACCTCTGTGACATGTAGGAAGAAACAGAAGTTTAGAGTTTTCAGAAAAGACTCAAGCCTTCACGTCTTTGTTAATAAAGAATTTCATGGGCAGACACATTTCAGTATTGCCTAGCCTCAAACACTCTATTGTAGGTTTCCCAGACAACCGATGGAACACGCTCCACTACCTCTATCACTATCACATGTTTATTATGGGATGCAAAGGCACACTGAAGAGTTGAGATGATTCTATAGCGATTCATTGTTTGACCCTGATGTTCAGTGTGTTCGTGAATGCAGCGCAACAGCTTGCATACTTTCTCATGTCTGTGTAAATTGACTGTGCAAACGGTGGCATGCCTCCGCATGAGTGTAAAAATTAGAGGTTCTGGGCTAACAGAGGAGGGGGTGAGAGGGATTGGAGCTGGGCTGACCGCTGAAGTTTTTCTCTCAGCTGACTAATGCAGGTGAAAAGGGCATAGGACGACCACAGTAGTGTAGAATGATGGAGGGAAGGAATTCAATGGCCAACACAAATAACAATTCAGACAGGGCAGCCACATTTTTCTCCTGAAATGGTGTTTTTTAATGCTTTGTGATTTTAGAGACCTTGGAGAGGAAACCATTTTGGAAAAGCACGCACTGCATCTTTATCTCAGGAGTAGTGAAGCTATTTTGGTGCACAGTGTCTGTATTTGTTTGTTTTTCTATGCTGGAGTAATCGTGTGTCTCCTGTTCCCCCAGCCTCTGGCAGCAGAGTTGATTTCGTTGAGGGTTTTGCGGGGGGACTAGCCAGAGAGAGTTGTGCAGCCATGGGGGAGCTGTTCCGCAGCGAGGAGATGACGCTGGCCCAGCTCTTCCTCCAGTCCGAGTCGGCCTACTGCTGCGTCAGTGAGCTGGGCGAGATCGGCATGGTCCAGTTCAGAGACGTGAGTAGCACACGGCCATGCAACCTCTCATCCTCGCGGAGTCCTTTCTCTCTCGGTCCTTTCTCCCTCTTCCCCCCCCCCCTCTCTCTGTAACACACACACACACACACACACACACACACACACACACACACACACACAAATACACACACACTGTGATATTCACACAATACTGTTCCCTCTTTGTCTGTGTTGATCTCTGTTTATGGGAAATGTCATCTAACTGGGAGGATAATACCTAAGCCATGACCAAATGGGAAAAATGAATAATTTATGTAGCAAGAGACATGGATGGGAGCATGTATAGACAATGGAGTTGTGTGTGCTGAATTGAATGCATTGAGATTTGAGTGTGGTTGAGTATTTACGCAAACACACACAAGGTTTTTAGGAGATCATGAGGATGGCATAGGGTTTGTTGCTCAGGTGCCTTGGGGTGCTGACTGCCTTGTGCCTGTCTGTGTCTTCATAGCTGAATCCAGACGTGAACGTGTTCCAGAGGAAGTTTGTGAACGAGGTGCGTCGCTGTGAGGAGATGGACCGCAAACTGAGTAAGGATCGTTCTGTGCTCTCCCTCATAACAGCCCAGTTCCTCTTTGGCTCCTTTTTGGTTATTATTTGCCTCCCTCTCACTCTCTTACTTACTCTCTCTCACATACAAACACACACACACACACACACACACACTCTCATACACACACTCTCATACACACAAATAAACATACATTTCCTGTTTTGTGTCAGGGTTTGTGGAAAAGGAGATAAAGAGAGCCAACATCCCCATTGTTGACACAGGAGAGAACCCAGAGGTTCCTTTCCCCAGAGACATGATTGACCTGGAGGTAAAGGCCATCCAGCCTTTCAAATCATCAATACATTTTAGGCGAGCAGAGCCTTTGTTTGACAACATTTCCTCTCTAATGACCCTTTGACCTCTGTGCTATCTTGTCAAGGCCACCTTTGAGAAGCTGGAGAATGAGCTGAAGGAGATCAACACCAACCAGGAGGCGCTGAAGAAGAACTTTCTGGAGCTCACCGAGCTCAAGCACATCTTGAGGCGCACCCAGCAGTTCTTCGATGAGGTCAGGACTGGCAGTGCAAGTGCAAGTGGAAGTGGAAGAGTATGTGTTGTCGCTGACTGTGAGACTTTTCCTGCATGCCGGCTTGTCTGGGGAAAGATAACCCGTAATTTGCTGCATTGCTGCATTACAACATAAGGGATGTTAGAGGACAATGGGAGGATGTATTACCCGACATATATTGGTGTCACACACACACACACACACACACACACACACACACACACACACACACACACACACACACACACACACACACACACACACACACACGCTCTCTCAGCTCAGCAGTCACAGCTTAGTTATGCCTCTTCCCTCTACTTCCTCTGGGCTGGTAATTTCCAGCTTATGCCCTTATGCCCTTTCCAGTTCTACAGGTTTCCATTTCTCTGTTTGGTTATACAGCTCGTCACAATAATAGGTGTCTGCACCTTGTGATTCCTTTTGTTTTTCCAGACAATCCCCACTGGGCTTGTTTTGTTTTCCTTCACCAGGCCCAGCCTTCTCTCGCTCATGTCCATGTGATTGGACCTGAAGGTGTTATTGCACCTTTTACAAGCGCTCACGAGGTGTAATGAGGGTAGAGAATTCTAGATAACTACTCTCTCCCATGGACAATCATTGACCACTTGCTACACGGATGGGATTTCTCTACCCTCACTGTGCCACATCAGAGACGGTCCTGTTAAACATTCACCTTAATGGTATTCTGTTGTCTTCTCCCATCTGCCCTATACTGATCAGTCATTTGTCTCTCATTCCACACTATAACACACAACTAAATGTGTACATGTACTCCTATTTTAGTGTTCTTCAGAGATGCATGTTAACCATGTGGCATAACATTTAACAGTGGGCTGATTCATGCATGTAAGGAGTCATACGTTTCATTCTCCATGATGACCGTCCCAATTATGATCCCCAAGACCTCAAGACCAGTGGCATGACTTGGTTTAAAGGCCTGTCCTCACTGCCTATAATAACTATAAAAACTATAACTGTATAACTAAAAACTGTCATTACTGTTTAGCTCATAAGAATCCCAATGTTCACACTGCACACTATAATGATAAGACATAAAAAAAAATATCATTGGGCTACACTTGAATAACCAATAGAAACCAATCAGCCTATCAGAATCCACACGCTAATGCATGAATGAGGCTTTACTTATTGTTAGTCAGTGTGGCCGTTCTTATCACTATAGATACAGTTGTTATTATAGTTATTATCGTTATTGTTGGCAGTGTGGTCGAATATTTTGTCTCTTAATTCATGTGACTTTCTGATTGCCTTACATGTATCTCAGAGAGGTCTCATGGGGCAGGACGGGTTAAGGAGCAGAGGTGTCTGTAAGGACTCGGCGCATTTCTCATGGTGTTCTCTGCTTTTTCCTGCTCTCTCTCAGATGGAGGACCCGGCACTGATGGAAGAGTCCTCCACCCTGCTGGACCCCAGTGAGGTGGGCCGAGGAGCTCCGCTAAGGCTGGGGTACGTGTCCACGCTGACACGGCTGGAGTTTAAGGCACAATAAGCAATTATAAACAATAAGCCGGATACATTCAAAAAATAGTATTAGCATAGTCAAAAAAATGGAAGTCTGAAAATATATTCAGGGTACCATTGAAACCAGTGTTGTGCCTGAGCGCGTTCATTGAACGACAGTTCATGAACTCGTTCATATTTTGGGCGAACGTGAACTGAACGTACTGTATTACTGCCTGCTGAACGTTACTGTGAACTTGTTCATTCTGGTGTCTCTGACTGGCACGCTCTTTCAGTTTAACTTCGTTCAATAGGGTGCCAGATTTCTATAGAGCCGGGCGAAAACCCGGCTAAAACACACCGTAAACAAGTCTTAATATGTAGCGGAAAAAACACCCAATCTGGCAACACCAGCCACCAGTATCGCATCGCCGCATGCGTAATTAAAACAAAAGGCAGCATGACGGCAGCATGTAGGCGACAAAGCAGCAAGGAGGCGTCGTATGATCATTTAAACCAGTTTTATGACAAGGTTGGTGAGGATGGGAAAAATCTTACATTTCTGTGCAAACATTGCTCGCCGGCTTTTGAAAAGAAAATCCGCACTTTTCTTTGTAAATGAATAATGTATCGTAATTTAAATAAATTGGCCTTAATGTTCTTCCTTAAAATATAGAGGGCATAAGTATACACACCCCTATGTTAAATTCCCATAGAGGCAGGCAGGATTTTTATTTGTAAAGGCCAGTTGTTTCATGGATCCAGGATACTATGCATCTTGATAAAGTTCCCTTGGCCTTTGGAATTAAAATAGCCCCACATCATCACATACTGTACCCTTCACCATACCTAGAGATTGGCATGGAGTACTTTCCATAAGATCATCTCTCAATGCAAATCAAACCAGCTATTAGGCTAACTGAAATAAAACCATGCCAATCTCTAGGTATGGTGACTTACTGGTCATGCTTTCATGGGAAAATTCCTTTCAGACCTGAAAATGTCTAGAAAGGATACAGTATGTTTTTGTATGTTCTAGCAGTCAGTATAACAAAAAGTTGTTAATTTAAGCCAAGAAATCAGTCAGAACATGCAGAATATGTCTGTATACATGGGTTTTGTTTGGCCTCTGTTGTCTTTTGTTTGTTTTACTTCCAGAGGCAAGTTAAAAAACAGGAAAACTATTTTGTGATCATTCAGATATGTAGGCGTAGAGAGCATTCTTTTGTGAGGTTGTTTATCTCAATGTTTTAGTCATGGAGTGCTTTCACAAAGCGGGATTCCTGAGCTTTCAGTCACAGTTTCCGTTCTTTTCAGTTTTATTCTGTGAAAATGATTTGACTAAATCAGGATTTCTAGTGAAGGCTAAGCAGGATTGACAGTACAAGTCATCTTTTGGGGAGTTGTTATGAAATGAATATGAGGCAGATGGTCTCCTGTCACACAAAACTGACTGTTGCTCTCTCTGAAGGTTTGTTGCTGGGGTGATCGGCAGAGAGCGAATTCCTACTTTCGAGAGAATGCTCTGGCGGGTTTGCCGTGGCAACGTCTTCCTTCGGCAGGCCGACATTGAGGACCCTCTTGAGGACCCAACTACAGTGAGTTGTCTGACCAATTGCCCGAGCAAAAATAGAAGTCACACCGACATAGTGACAGCTCTTTAAGTTAATGACTTATTGCTATCCTTCAGGGAGAGTAGAATTACAGGTAAATCCCTTGTCAGTGTGTCTCCATGTTGCATGTCGCCTGTCGAGTCCCTCTCATGTGTTTTGTATTTTTTTTCCCTTCTCTCCAGGGCGATCAGGTGCACAAGTCGGTCTTCATCATCTTTTTCCAGGGTGACCAGCTGAAGAACAGAGTGAAGAAGATCTGTGAGGGGTGAGCGAGCTTCCCTGCATCCAGACTAGAAATCCAGCTTCAGAACATTGTGGTTTCTTGTTTTGGTTATTTCTACCTTTAGTTGCCATGCATATTAAACATTATCTTAACATGTATATTTGTCTAGACAATAGTTGTTAACAGATCTGACATATCAAGGATAGACATTAATTGTGTGAATAAATGCATAGCTGCCTATAATAAACACGTCTCTGGTTTATATTGACACCAGCAGAGCTTTTGAGTGAGTGCCTGGAGCTTATCAGCTGGTATTCTACCAACATTAACAAGTGACACAAGGTTACCTCATGGAGTTTTGCTGTACCGGACTTGCTGTTCTGGATATAGCTTTGGCCAAGTATATGTCTCCTGAGAGGTGACAGAACTTCAAAGTTTGCCCCGCATAAATGAAGAACTAAGCAGAAGTGGCTCATGGGCCATGTTCTCCCACAGGTTCCGAGCGTCCCTGTACCCCTGTCCGGAGACCCCACAGGAGAGGAAGGAAATGGCTGGCGGGGTCCACACCCGCATCGATGACCTGCAGATGGTAAGACTCCATACCCTCCAGCACTCTGGTGTCACTTGCCACTGCTTTGACCACACACTAGCCAGGCTCAAGGGGAGCCCTTGGTACAGAAAAAAACTAACTTATGCATTGCATTACTATATTGTGCATTGCATTGCTATATTGTGTGTTTCAGACACATAATGATTTCAAACAGATGTCATTATTACTTCCAGGAAATAATATTTTTAAAAGTTGTTGTGTCCCTTAAGGAGTTCACAACACAACATTGTATGAATGGGTATGTATGTGTATTTGTCATCTTCTGCAGTATGTGCATATAATGTTGTAATGCTGAGATGAAAGCAGAGGTACTGGTTAATACTGTGGTGCTTAATAGTACCTGCAGTCAAATCCGCTCTCCCATCTCCTCTCCTATCAGCTCCTTATTCCACTCGTGTTTGCGTGCCAATTTTTGTCCTATTATTGACTCTGCCATCTATGTATTTGTCCAGCTATTTGTGCCACACGTGCGTCTGTGTGTGTGTGTGTGTGTGTGTGTGTGTGTGTGTACGCACGTGTTCTTATGTACTTGGTGTATTTGTCATCCTTTGTCCCAGTGTGTACTCAGCTGCCGGCCCCTTGGACAGTGTAGACGGGGTGATGGCAGGGCTGGTTCTGCTCCGCTCTCTCTCTGTCCCAGTGGAGCACTCTGTGTCTGTCCTGTAGAGCTTCAGGCGTCAGGCCCGTGTGTGTGTCTGACCCTGCCTCAGATGAGGCCAGTGTTCTCTAGGGTGCGCTCAGGTTATGCGTAAGTCACTGGCCCCAGGTTGTTGATGCAGTACTGTTTTGGTCAGGTTGTAGTGAACAGTATTTCAATTAGTACTTTTTGGAGAGATGCTTTTTCTGTGTGTTTCTTACACAGAAAGTGGTATATAAAGTAAAGTAACCTTAATTACCAGTTAGTTATTCATGTAGATTGTTAGTAATAATTTATAACATATTGCCTCATAGCTGCAAACAGTGTTTCATTTCTGCCAACTGTAACGGTGGCCATTTATCACCAAGCAGTGGCATTTTGGGTGTGGTGTGGGAGGGGTCAGTTGGCACTGGTGCCAGTCAGTCCTGGCATTTGCCACACTAAAGCCAGAGGGGGATAAGTGAATGAACGCATGGACACACACACACTGACTGGAGGAGGAGGAGGAATGCATTGTTTTAGGATCAGCCTATCAAAGGAAGAGGCGCTAAGCAACATGGTTTGAATGGCATTGTTGACCTCCAATGAGGATTGGGGCAGGGAGCTATTACAGAAGGATCCGACCATTCCTCACCTTATTAGGGTAGGAAAAAGAGCACTCATTCACGTGCACACACACACACACACACACACACACACACACACACACACACACACACACTGTATCACACTGATCATCTTCATCAAAAACATGTGCTGATGGCTGTCTCTGTCCTTCGTACACACACACACACACAACACATCCAACAGACACTGTGTCCAGTGCTGACCCTCATATCCACATAGTGGCAATGCCTATCTTAGTGCTCCCATGGGGCCTTGCCCAATGCAGGAGGGACCTTTTCTGGGTGTCTGTCCAACACAGACATGCACGCTCACTAAACACCCACTCCCCAACCCCCACACCCACACACATCCACCCACGAACAGTCTCCCAGGCTGATCTCAATGTGTGTAAATAGCTACGGATTAGTCTCTGCTTAGAGAGCGTGAGCAACAGTAAGAGAAGGAGAATGGGAGGGAAAGAGAGAGAGAGAAAGAGAGAGAGAGAAAGAGAGAGAGAGAAAGACAGCGGCGGAGTAAGATGATCTACCCGCATGCATCGGACCAGCCGGGGAATATTCACGTGGTGTTTGTGTTTGGCGGTCGCTACGAGGCGACAAGTGTGAAGGGGGAGGGGGTGTGTATGTGTGTGTGTGTGTGTGTGTGTGTGTGTGTGTGTGTGAGCTCAGTAAACTAGCAGGGGGGGGGGGGTGTTGTTGGGTGTGAGGAGAGAAGCAGACCCAGTGAGTTTGAGGTCCCCCTGTCATGGGACTACTTAGCCAACTGTAAGAGACACTACCATCAGTGAGTCACCACACAAGTGCTCAAACAAATGTTTCCAGTAAAGGGGCTAGAGAGACGCAGAGGTACTGTAAAGCATGAGAATATGTGTGTGTGTGTGTGTGAGAGAGTGAGAGAGGGGGATGAGATGGGATATTGGTTGGTGTTTTTGAGAGCTGAGAGATGGAGAGATGCCAGAGCTATAACCCCACGGGGGTGGGGGGGGGGGTTAAATGCAAGCGATGGCTGATTTGCCTTTTGAGGGTGTGCAGCTTGGCCTGTGTGTTTGATTGTGTAAGTGTGTTTTCCAGCGTGGGCGAGGGTGTTTGGGGCATTCAGCCTGGCACCAGCTCTGCTTGCCCATCCCCGTGGGCACAGCTGGTAATGAGGGTGAGTCACACTGGCTCATACCTCTCCTTACCCGCCCACACATACACAAACACACATGCACATGCACACGCGCACACACACACACACACACACACACACACACACACACACACACACACACACACACACAACCTGTGGACAGATGATCAAACATGGACCTCTACAGGACAACTCCTACTCTTGTTCCCAGAAGCTTACAACAACAACAACAACTCTAATACTGTTTACAGGCAGCACCAGGAAAGAACTCAAGAGGCCAAGTCTAGCTGTGCATACAGCAGAGAATAGCCCCAGTGAGCACAGCTAACTCCACTGCACCAGTAGAATGGAGCCTGCAGTGTGCAGCATGATGTTTTGTCTGATGCATGCACTGCTCACTCCTTGATAACACAGGAAGTATGAGTAGCATGAGTATTTTGGGGGTGCTGTGTGGCACTACTGGCTGCAGTGGCCGTTCTACCTTCGGGCTGTTGTGCCCACTGGAACCCGGATTTGAGTCTGACCCGAGTCATTTCTCCATCCCACCCAATCTCTCTCTCCCACTCTCTTCCTGTCAACCTCTTTGCTGTCCTATAAAATGAAATAGGCAAAAAGCCCAAAATATATATTTTTTAAAAAGCTGCCCAACTTATTTCTGCTTACTTCTTGCTTTACTAACATGCTCATCATCTTTGAGTTAAGCAAGAGAGGTGAGGCTCGGCCAGCTATTTCTACTGCAAAAGTGACCATTTTGTCTGTGTGTGTCTGTGTCTGTGTGTGTGTGTGTGTGTGTGTGTGTGTGTGTGTGTGTGTGTGTGTGTGTGTGTGTGTGTGTGTGTGTGTGTGTGTGTGTGTGTGTGTGTGTGTGTGTGTGTGTGTGTGTGTGTGTGTGTGTGTGTGTGTGTGTGTGTGTGTGTGTGTGTGTGTTCAGGTACTGAACCAGACGGAGGACCACAGGCAGCGGGTGCTGCAGGCGGCCGCTAAGACGGTACGTGTGTGGTTCATCAAGGTGCGCAAGATGAAGGCCATCTACCACACGCTCAACCTGTGCAACATTGACGTCACCCAGAAGTGCCTCATCGCCGAGATCTGGTGCCCAGTGTCCGACCTCGACTCCATCCAGTTTGCCCTGCGGAGAGGAACGGTGAGAATTTCACTTTGAAACACACACACACACACAGGGAAAATGGTCATTTCCACAGTAGGTCCATAACTGATAAGCATGTAGGCCTACAGAGAAATAAGCATGTCTCTCATGAATCCATGAAGCTGACATTTAAACATTGTCAGTGCTTGTACCAAAATGTCAGACACAGCCTTGGGGACCAGTAGTGAGTGCAGGTGGTGTGGAGAGTATGGCCTTATAAGGTCTAGCGGCATCCTGAGCTATGTCCAGGGAAGGACTGCACACACCCATGGATGAGGGTAGTGACAGACCCCAGTGGACCACGGTTTAGGCATTCTTAACGTGTTTGGGCCATGGGAGTGTATGGCTCTCTGAGTCACTTAAGCAACACACCCATCCAAACACACACAACCTCGCTGATGGGGACCCTTGTCTGATGTATGGCAGTTCATACTAATAGGGCAGGGGGCATTCTCAGGCACAGTGGCTGAGTCACCAAGACCTAAAATAAATCTAGGGCCCCACACTGACCTCTGTAGCCCCAGTGATCTGGGACAAGTCCACTATGGGCCGGCCTGCCCTGCTGCACCGCAGGGGAGTAATGCAGACGGCAGCATTGAGTGACTACCAATTATATGGGACTTCTGGGGACCCTCCCATCACACTTTCCTCTGTCTGTCTCTCTCTCTGTCTCTCTCTCTGTCTCTCTCTGTCTGTCTCTCTTTCTCCTCCTCCTTTTGGCTCTTCTAAAAGACATTCTTTCATTTATAATTATTCTGTTTAGAATGATTTGCCATGCGTCTTTAGTAAATCTCATGAAGGCATGGGTGTCTATTGTTTAGTTCAAGAGACAAACCTATGTTCTTGTGTCTGCTTCTCATGTCGCATAAAAATTAATGAACACCAAGACAACACTAAGGCCAGTTTACACTGATGGGCCTTGATGCACAGTTCTGATTTTGTGTCTCTATCCGATTTGTTGGACTGCCTGTTTACATCGGTTTTTGTTTTATACATTTATTGCCCCTTTTCCATCTCCGTTTTTCATTTGATTTTCTCCGTTCTGCCGGTCGTGCAACATTATGTGTCACGTAAATGCCAAAAGGTGAAAGATTGTGGGCATTTTCAACGATGCGCAAGTTGAAAATGATGGGAATATCCGATCTGCCCGTTTAGACGGCCGTCTCATTGGCATATATCCGATTCATAGATGATTTATTTCCACATTATGAATGAGGCCTGAAACCAATCTGAACATATCTGAATCCATGTGTTGTTTTCCTGTTTACACGTCCATGCTGCACAAAGGAATTGTGCCACATTTGAGCAAAAAATTGGAATTGGGTCACATTTAACTGACTGTGTGAACTTAGCCTTAGTGACAAGCTTTTCGTGAAGTGAGTTTGAGGCCTTTTGCTGTGTCTAGTCTATCGTGATATAAAGGTTGCTTAAAAATTTTAAATCTTTAAGGAGTTTAATTATTGGCTCAGTTTAATTCAGTCCAAGGGTCTGGTGTGAATGCCATTGGGTTTTAGAGACTCTTTGCGTACAAGTGTTGTAAGTAGTTTAGTATCGTCCCCTACAGTCGGCCCTCATATTTCCAGACACCGGCCTTTTAGGCGATGCGTAGTGTTCATGTATACCTAAGTGTGAGTCACTAGAGACAAGCACCTGAAGTTGGATTATGCTCCTGTTAACCTTAAGCCCCCTGCATGTCTAGTGGCCTATAATGGAATTGAAAGGGTAAGTCTATTGACACATACCGGTATGTATGTGTATACTACAGTCTGGCCCCAAAGTTTTGCCCTTAACTCTCAAGTCTGTGTGGAGGATGTAATTTATATAGTTTGACATTTCTGCTTTATATTTATCCTGAGAGAGATTTGAAGTGTGCTTTGTGTTTATGTGTGTTGACCTTTGGAGTTGTGTCCGTCTGTGGAGAGGGTGCCGATGTATGGAGAGGGTGCCGATGTATGGAGAGGCATTAGTGTGTAGGTTGGTGTCTCTGCCGCTGCTTCAGAAGGGCTGCATGCCGACACGGCTTACTGCTGTCACGCAGTGCATTCCCTGGGCCCAGTTAGCCCCGTGCTATTTATATATGCCACACACACACACACACACACACACACACACACACACACACACACATAAACTAACACTGATGTACACATGTGCTGTGTTCACCTAGTAATGTTCTCTGGCATTCCATTGCCTTTTTGGTATGGATGCTGAATATCTTTTCATAGATATTATAATAAAACCACTGTAATCCACATCTGATCTTGCAAAAGCCATATCAAATCTGCTGACCAGTCAAGAGCAACTCCAAGAAAGACCACATATCTCGGTCACATTTAGTTCAACAGACCGCATGCATCTCCGTTTCCAAGGATCATTTCGTCATGTCTTGATATCTATCTTTCTGTCAGAAAACAGAACATTTCCCGACAAATACAACTGGCCTAGCTTCCACAGACATGTCTGATGTCCATTGCACTGTACTGGGGTTCAATGTGAACCTATAGTATACCTGACCTGGCCCTGCTCCTTCCCTCCCCTGCAGGAGAAGAGCGGCTCCACCGTGCCCTCCATCCTCAACCGGATGCAGACCAAGCAGACGCCGCCCACCTTCAACAAGACCAACAAGTTCACCTCGGGCTTCCAGAGCATCGTGGACGCCTACGGCATCGGCACGTACCGCGAGATCAACCCAGGTACGCGCACCCCACCGCCCTCTTTCTCCACTGCCTTGCCTAAACCCACACCAAGGTTTTGTCATGGATCACAACAGGGAGGTTTCAAAAGTGCTGACTTAAGAGATCCCAGTTCTGCTGACACCTGCTACATCGTATCTCCCACCATTCAGTTCCAGTCTGCTTGGGTGTGTTTAGGCAGTGCTGTGGATCACTTCCTTCTCATCTGTCCATTCTGTCTGCAGTCCTAGCACTAGGTCACTTCCAGTGAAAATGTTGGCAAAGCACTGCTAGTCATCATGCCATCACGGTTAAAACAATACTGAGTTGGCATATAGCCTCAACATGGTTGTTGCATCATGCCACCAGATTGCAGCTTCCTGTTAATGCGGCAGACTGAGGTTTCATGGTGGTTTCATCCACCAGAGACAATACATGTCCCAATAGGGTACTTTTTGTTTGTATACATTGACCTAAGGACACACAATATACTATTAGATATTCTAGAACACACACACACACACACACACACACACACACACACACACACACACACACACACACACAATTTATGGTGGTCATCATATGAAGCCTTCTGATTTATCTGGCTAACATGTCAGGCCTACGTGGTCAGATATATTTCAGATGTCTTTATCACCCGAAGAGAAGAAATACTCTTTTCTGATTGGCTGGCGGGGTGGCTTTTAATTCTGAATAACGGGACCCCTATGAAGTAGATCTGGTAAAAAAAGTTTAATCGCCTTCCATATCAATGCTTATGAATTGTAACTATAACAACCATAGTAGGACGGTTGAGCCTGGACGCAGGCTTCGCAACAATGGAATCAACTGTAAACAAGCTAACTGTCCATGCTATCGCTGTTATAGGGCCAACAAAAGTTGTACAACAAGCTGAACTAGTGGGCTTCTTTTTAAACGGAACCGCGTGTTTCCTTTGCGTGCTATAAAGGCATGGCTTTACAGTGGCAACCAGGTGATAAGCGGGATAACGGCCTTCGGGGTGTGTCCAGTTATACGGAATTAATGTCCGCTGCTCGTCGGGCAGTTCTTTGCCCCTTGCCCTCGTCCATTAATTCCGTATAACAGGACCCACCCTTACGTAATAGTCGCCCATACATGTTCAGTAAAGCCATGTGTATGTTTCTTCATAATGTATTCATGTGTGGTTGTCCTGCGGTCCCGTCTCCTCAGCCCCATACACCATCATCACCTTCCCCTTCCTGTTCGCCGTCATGTTTGGTGACCTGGGCCACGGGGTGCTCATGACCTGTGCCGCCCTCTACCTGGTCCTGAGGGAGAACCGGCTCCTCACCCAGAAAAACGACAACGAGGTACCAGACCCCCCCCAATCCAACCCCACCCTTCACCCGCCATCCTCAGTCATCTCATCAAATTACACATCACACTCTTCACACCTTCATTTGTCAGACTTACTCTGCTCTCAGCCTGGCTCAGTTTTATGGCCCCAGTTTTATTCTGAGGTATGAGCTACACCAGGCGCGTAACTGAAGCGTTCCGTTCACGTAGCGTCTGCTGCAACAATTAGCTGCCACCATAATCAATGGAAGTAGCTACATCAGATGTCATAGCGGCGCGTACGTTCGAACAAAAATAGACCAGTCTTCTAAAATGGATTTTACGCGTGTCGCGAACGGAACGCTTCAGTGACGCGCCTGGTGTAGCTCATACCTGACTTAGACTTCTTGGTGTTTTCACCTGTCTATCAGCTCAAGTGAAATTGGCTGAGAATCTGTTTGAATCTAAACCCCGTGCCTGCTCTCTTCTTCCTTCCCTTCTTTTAGATATTCAACATGATGTTCGGCGGGCGTTACATCATCCTGCTGATGGGCATCTTCTCCATCTACACGGGCATCATCTACAACGACTGCTTCTCCAAGTCGCTAAACATCTTCGGCTCCAGCTGGAGCGTGCGGCCCATGTTCCAGGAGAGCATCCGCGGCGGGGGCAACTGGACGTGAGTGGACCCACATCCGCCATCTCCACCTCTGCCCAGCTCAGACATCCCTGGCTATTGGGCAAAACATACAAACAAAATGAGTGTCTGATTGGTGGTGTTGTCTGATTGTTGTTGTTGTTGTTTTGTTTAGGTTCGAGACTCTGGAGGGCAACCGTGTTCTTCAGCTGGATCCAGCTGTCAGAGGAGTTTTTGGAGGTCCATACCCCATTGGCATTGACCCGGTATGACCCTGAAGGGCACTCTCCTCATCTTTACTGTTAATAACTAGGCCATCAAAGATTGTTAAGGCGGAGCAAGATATTTCATCAGGAGCCACTTCCGGGAACCCTGATCGCACGAGGGGGGGTCAAAATCCCCCTTTATGCAGAGCATGCATGCAGCGACTGCTCCATTGAAGTCTATGGGCATAGCTCAGAATTTTACCACATATGTTAAGGTCTTGGTTCTTTAGAGTTAGGGATGTGAATTTCGGGCACGTTTTCATGATCCTCAAAGCCTTCTGAACATTTCAGGTACATTTTTAGAATTTTTTAAGCATTCCAGTCTGGAGAAAATCGACTTTATATAAGGTGTGCGCCGGTTATTTATGCAGCTGCTGTTGGCCGGTTACAACGTACACTCATCAATACGTCATCGACACGCCTCTTTATGCAGACAGGATTCGATCCCCATTTCGCGCCCATAGACATGAACTACGACGAAGTATCTTGCTCCGCCTTAACAATCTTTGAGGCCATCACACGATGCCATGTGTCTCACCTTTTACCTGTTGGACGTGGCAGTTCCCTTTATCCAACCCATTTTCCTCCCTTGTGAGACAACATGAAGTGTCCTTGACACATGACCTCTACGGTTTGTGCTCTTCAGATCTGGAGCATTTCCACCAACAAGCTGACTTTCCTGAACTCCTTCAAGATGAAGATGTCCATCATCCTGGGCGTCATCCACATGCTGTTTGGAGTCACCCTCAGCCTTTTCAACCACCTGTAAGTCCAGCCCTGCGCTCTCTCTAATTCTGCTCAAATGACTGACGCGAGGCCGATGATTTGGGACCCGTACCAGCATTAATAGTGAGAGCCAAGTCATGAGCTCTAGTGTCGGATAAGAAATCAGCACCATCCATCAATCTTCTGTCAACTGTGCGTCTATCTTGTCTCCAAATGGTGTATGTCTATTTTCACATTCTTCTCCTCCCCTTCTCTTTCTTTCTTTCTTTCTCTCTCTCTCTCTCTCGCTCTCCCTCTCTCTGTAGGTACTTCAAGAAGCCTCTGAACATCTATCTGGGCTTCATCCCTGAGATAGTCTTCATGTGCAGTCTCTTTGGCTACCTGGTGCTGCTGGTCTTCTACAAGTGGATTGCGTACGATGCCAAGAACTCCCGAGAAGCTCCCAGCCTTCTCATCGCCTTCATCAACATGTTCCTGTTCAGCTACAACGACCCCACCAATCCGCCACTCTACAAAGGACAGGTAACACACACACACACACACACACACACACACACACACGCACACATGCACAAATATACATTTGTTTTGTGCATATCGTGCTTTTTGAAGTTGCACTAAATGCACTAAAGAGCAACACCCTCTCTCTTTTCTCATTGCACCAAGTCCCTCTAATGGGATATTTTGTGATTTTGACGTTCTGTGTATTGACTGTGTCAAATGATTTCATTATGTTGATCTGTTCGTAAGAAAGTGCATTCAGATCAGAGATCTAACTGTGTTTTCCCTTCTTCAGGCGGTTATTCAGACGTTTTTGGTGATCATTGCAATGGCCTGCATCCCCTGTATGCTGATAGTGAAAACTCTGGTGTTACGCAGACAGTATCTCTGGAAGAGGAATCTGGTAAAAATCCAGCTACACACACACGCAGACACACACGCAGACACACACGCACCCATCCATCCAGGCTCATTCATATGTGCTACCTCTTTATCACCCAGCACCTTCTATATGCACATATTATCACCCATTGCACACATTTACACTGTTCTCTTGGCAGCTGTTGTTCTTTCTATCTCTCTCTGAAACACACACACACATACACACACACACATACACACACACACACACACACACACACACACACACACACACACACACCCACACCCTATTAAACAACTACACCAACATCACTTCACTTGCACATTCACACAGTATACACACAGTACACACACTGTACACACACACACACACACACACACAGGCTTTATTATTTCTTGCATGTCACCTGGCTCTGACCTTCTTCCTGGTTGACCCCACTCCACAGGGCACACAAAACTTCGGTGGGATCCGGGTGGGCAATGGGCCAACAGAAGACGAGGCCGAGATCATCCAGCACGACCAGCTGTCGCAGCATTCAGAGGAGGAGCCCGAGGTGAGAACGGCCGTCCACCCGCCTGCCTCTGACCCCTGACCCTTGACCCTGTGACCTTACAGACAGTGTAGTCAGTGCTGCACAGTTAAGCCCCCATTAGTGGCATTAGCCACATTAACGCTAGCATGTCTCGGCTGCTGAATGGAGTTGTAACTATACAGAGATTTAGGGTCTAACTGGACACTTCCACATGTCATCAGTAGTGAAGCTCTATCTTTGAGCCCTACCACTCTAACGATGATTTGACATTTACATGAGCTATAGATAGAATGTCCATTCACCATTTATGCAGTGCACTGGCACATTTAGGAAAGATGCTCAGAAATAGTCTGAGTAGGCTATGAATGCCACTGATTGAACCATTTTCACACACACGTTGTCACAGGCACACACACTCACAACAAAAAAGGGGGCGGGGGGGCACTACAGTCTGTAACATTACCTTGGTGTGGAATATCCATGAATAATCCAGTCTGAATGCCAGGCTAGCCAAGCCAGGCTACTTTAGAAGCCTCTCATATTTACCATTCTAGTAGCAGAGCTCAGACCAGGTCTAGGAGCCCTGTGTGTGTGTTCGTGTATGTGTCTATATGTGTGTGTGTGTGTGTGTGTGTGTGTGTCTGTTTCTGTGTCTGTGTTTGTTTGTTTGTGTTTTTCTCACCACTGCCTTTCTGATGAAGATATAAAATAACAACATGGGTCCCTTCTCACCTGGCTTTTAAACCAGCCCCTAGCTCATGTTAGCACTCCATGTTAAGGAAGGCCGCTGCACAAACAGGCCCAGGAAGTAAGCCTGAGATGCTGGTTTAACATCCCCCTGAAGGGCCTCTATGTTGTTTTATATGACCGCTCGCAAAGCGCTACAAACCAGTGACCAAAACGCTGTGTGCCATTTCAGTGACCAGAAGCTTACAGTCTTACCACAAACCATTGGCTGTTTATACCAATAAATATGAATATGATTTTAGTTTCAATAAAAAAAAGCTCTTAGAGCAGAAGTGGTTTTGGGCGCTTTGGAGCGGTGTGATGTTGCGCGTGGTAGCTGAGACAGTAGCCGGCCTCTCTGAGTCTGTTCCAGTGGCGGCCGCAGCAGGAGAAAGTAAACACGCTCTCCGGTGTCGCTCGGCCCCGCCAGCTCGGGTGTCACCCGTCAGATGCTCAGAAAGTCACCTGATGGTGGATCTGGCTCCCAAAAACGGTGCTGGGTGTGTGCGTCCGGCCATACTGGAGCAGGTTCAGAGCGCGACGGCTGATGGATGGGATCTGAGAGGGAGACTTTGCCCTCCATCCCTCCTCCTGTATCTGTTCCATCATGTGCTACTGTGTCCCATTCACTGTGAAGAGGAATGGCTATGAACTAGTAAAGATGAGCAGCTGTCTTTGATGTTCCAGGGTGTTTAGACCCAGAAACTCAAATCCTCTCCCTGGGTCTCAGACTCAAGTGTCCCACCTTTTCTGTCCCAATGCCATTACTTCTGTTGTAACTTAGGGAACCCCCCCCCCCCCCCCTGTTATTCACATTCTTAAAAATAGCTATTTGGCTAATGCACAAAGAAGCAAACTCCAACTCATCAATGAGTGTGTCCTTATGGGGGGAAAGGCCCAGCGCTAACATGAGGCTAGCACTGAATGAGTTACGGTAAGTAAGCAAGCGCATGTCCAGGGAACACGTAGCGCTCTATGACTCACTGGATATGTGTCCTGCATTCTGACACCACCCCAATCTGGGTCACCCCTCGCTCTCAGGGCCAAGGCGTCCCTAATGACACCGCCACAATCTCTGGCAACCCCCAGCGCAAAAAAAAAAACTCAGATGCATTCTGATCAACTAAAACATGGATGACCAGTAAAGGTCCAATTCAATTGTTGGTTGTTGTTTCTGAACACACTTTGTTGGTATCTGTCTTCTGTGTTCTATTGCCCACCCCCCTCCTGTAGGCCCCATTTAGGCCCATAGAACTCTCCATAGAACGCTCTGTTGCCCTTCCCACCACACTTTTGCCATCAATGTTGTTTTCCTCACCACTAACATCAGTGTCATGGCTTTGTGAGTGCTGCCACTAATGGAACCTTAACCCTGTGTGTGTTCTAATTTTTTTTTAAGCAGTCCGAGGAGGAAGTGGTAAGAGAGGAGCGCCGTGTGGTCGTGCATGTGTGTGTGTGTGTGTGTGTGTGTGTGCATGTGTGTGTGTGTGTGAGTGAGTGTGTATATGTGTGTGTGTGTGTGGCTTAGCTTGTGTGTTTTGCATCTGTGAGCAATTTTTACTTTCTGGCTTTGCTGTCCTCTTTGTTTTTGTGTGCTGTGTGTGTGTGTGTGTGTGTGTGTGTGTGTGTGTGTGTGTGTGTGTGTGTGTGTGTGTGTTGAGCTCAGTGTTGGTGGCTTTTGTGGTGGTATTGGGCCTAGGGCTTGTAGAATCTTAGCTTTTACAGTATTTCCCCCATACAATTCTAAAATGAGTCCAAATATGGGAGTGGTAATCTGTAATAAGGGAACTTTTGAAGGGAGCATTATGTTCACAGGAACCTGAATGACTTGAACTGTGCTTGATCAAAGGTAAACAATCCAAGATGAAACCCACTTGAATTAGGGATGTCTTTAAAACATAGCTAATCCAAGATGAAACCCACTTGAATTAGGGATGTCTTTAAAACATAGCCAATCCAAGATGAAACCCACTTGAATTAGGGATGTCTTTAAAACATAGCCAATCCAAGATGAAACCCACTTGAATTAGGGATGTCTTTAAAACACAGCCAATCCAAGATGAAACCCACTTGAATTAGGGATGTCTTTAAAACATCGCCTTTTTCTGTCTTTCTTTCTTGACTCTGTCCCCGTGTCTAGTTTAACTTTGGAGATATGGCAGTCCATCAGGCTATCCACACTATAGAGTACTGCCTGGGCTGCATCTCCAACACAGCATCCTACCTGAGGCTTTGGGCTCTCAGCCTGGCTCATGCACGTGAGTAACACTCTCACACACACTCTCACACACACTCTCTCACACACACACACACACACACTCACACACGCACTCACATACACACTAACACTCACACACACATACACACACACACACACTCACACTCACACACACTCTCACACACACACAATCACAAAATGTCCTAAGTGTAGAATGTCCCTGACTCCCCATTTGTGTTGGGCTTGTAGAGCTCTCGGAGGTGCTGTGGGGTATGGTGTTGAAGATGGGCCTGGCCTCTCGGAGCTTTGCCGGCGTCTTCGTCCTGACGGCCATCTTTGGCGCCTTTGCCACCTTGACCGTCTGTATCCTGCTCATCATGGAGGGTCTGTCAGCGTTCCTACACGCACTGAGGTTGCACTGGTAAGGACACACACACACACACACACACACACACACACACACATTTGTTCTTTCCATCCCTATTCTGTGATGAAGGTATTTATTTCTTCAATATCAAGGTAAAAGTTAATTTCATTGTTTTACTGTTTTTTGCTGTGCGTTTCTGCACGTGTTGGCTAGATATATATTACTAGCTTACAGACTCAGTCCTGAATTTCTTGCATTTTGACACTATTAATGTCGTGAGGAAGGTTTGAACACATGCCTTGCGGAAAAGGCTTTCTCTCCCCCTACTGGCTGCATAAGGAAGTCCAGGGATCAGTGTACCTGTAGTTTTCAGTCTCAAACTGAATGTGAGCTCCTCAGGGCCAAATCCTCTGCAGCATGCGTTTGTCAGTGTTCCCCCAGGAGCTTCACACACACACACACACACACACACACATTCCTATTTTCCCCCAGGAGCTTGGGCTCTCATGCGTCTGGCTCCCCATTGCTTCCCCCCTCAGTGATGCACAGCAGTTTGCACGGTTTCTTAGCATAGCACCTTCTGCTGCTGCCGTGTGTGGTCGTGGTACGTGTGCTGTGGTGTGTGTCGGCCCTGTGGGGGTGTGTGAACGGGCCTCTGAGACGCTTCTGAGCGTGTGCGTGTGGACAAATGTCATTTGAAGGCTGCAAAAATATGTCTGGGGCTGAGTGAGAATGTACAGTCCTCTCTGCTCTGTGGTTTAACTCCGGGACTGTGTGTATGTCTGTGTGTGTGTGTGTGTGTGTGTGTGTGTATGTGTGTGTGTTCACTTTTCTGTATGTCAGCACTTCTTCAGAAAAATACTGTTACTGCACAAGTGGTTTACATAGCCTGCATGTATCCAAGCACATACTGCCATTGAAGAAAGTGGGAGAGAGAGTCCATGCATGCATAATATGCGTGACTCTGGACAAAGTTGTGACACATTTGGCCACAGGTGACTGGCCACAAATGAGGCCACAGGTGACCACCTCGACTCAGGCGGCCTGTTTAAACCGGCACTCAGATGGCCATGGTGGCAGCGCTCAGCCTTGAGCTTTCTTCAGACAGCAGGAGGAATGCCAGTCATCTCTGCTTCCTCAGTTGAAAGGTCAGCGGGCGGCCCGTTTGTGGCTAGCCGTTATAAATAGAGTGAGGGCTCAGTTTCAGGCCAGGGGGTAGGCGGGGGCGGGGGGCGGGGGGCGGGGGGGGGGGGGGGGCGTGGGGCGTGGGGGTGCTGTTTGGGGGGCTCTGGGTAAGGGGCTTGCTGTGACTGAGTGTGAGGTGAAGTTTTAACTTTTCAACACTAGTGCAAAATGGTTCATGATGGACAAAATGCAAACTGTGCACTTAATATTACTGCAAATAAATTCATAATCTCTCTCTCTCTCTCTCTTTCTCTATCTCTATCTCTATCTCTCTCTCTCTCTCTCTCTCTCTCTCTCTCTGCAGGGTGGAATTTCAGAACAAGTTCTACAATGGCCAGGGCTTCAAGTTCATGCCATTCTCATTTGACAGTATCCTGGAGGGGAAATTTGAGGACTAATGAAAACTCCAACAGTGCCCTTCCCCTTTCTCCAATAACAGCCAATCAGGTGCAGGCAGATAGGAGAACCCTGGAATTAAACCGGTTGTGATTGGCAGTTGCACCAGTGTTCAAAAAGCTGATTTATAAGCTTTATCAGTTCATTCAGTCACAAAATGCATTAATGCACATGCATTAACAACGATAATAGTTGATTAGGGTATTTTATAGCTCCACACCTATTTGGTTATTATAGATATCTATTTACTACAGTAATAAATTCTGAGGTCTAACTGCTAGCTATTCCTGTACTTGTCTTTCGAGTTTTCTTCGGTCATGTGTTGTGTTTTTAAATCAGATAAGTTATTGGTGTCCTGTTATTGGCTGTGTGTGTGTGTGTGTGTGTGTGTGTGTGTGTGTGTGTGTGTGTGTGTGTGTGTGTGTGTGTGTGTGTGTGTGTGTGTGTGTGTGTGTGGTGTGTGTGGTGTGTGTGTGTGTGTGTGTGTGTGTGTGTGTGTGTGTGTGTGTGTACATACACAGACGACAGATTGCACTTCTGATCATTTGTCCAGTCAGGGATCTGTATCTAGTTTGAATGGTAGGTGGCCACTGTGTCTCTGCAGCACGGCTCTATGATTCACATGTCAACAATATGTGCAGAAACAGAAACAAAATGGCTGCCACAGAGCCATCAGAGATCAGTTGCTTCCATTTGCCTTGAAATTCAGCTTCCTGGCAGGCTTTTGGAGTTGCTGCTGTTTTGAAGCATCCCAAAGGCAGTGCAGGTGACCGCAAGGTGCCCACAGCTCTGTGTCAGTCCATGCCCACTAGACCACTAAACCACCTACTCTGTCACGCAGGCCGTGCACACACACACACACACACACACACACACACACACACACACACACACACACCCTCACGCCTAAAAAGACTTTCGCACGCACACACAGGCACGTGCGCACACGCTTTGTCCCACTGTAAAGGTCTCAAAGGGATTTTGAAATGTACTGTCAGCAGTATGGATGTGAGGGCTTCATCTCGGTGTCACCCAAAGGCCTCTGTAGCATGGGGGGGGGGGGGGGGGGGGGAGTGGGCCACACGTACTCAGTCTGCATAGCTCTACTCTCCTCACTGAAGCTCCAACAGCTCCAACAGCTCCACAAATGGCCATGCTAATACCAACATGCCAGCCCCAAATGCTGGTCTACAGAGAGAAACCCCCAGATTGTGATGGATGTATCTTGTGATCTATGTCCGTAGAAAAAGATAGTTCATGTTAAAGGATTAATGTTGATTTGTGTGTTTCTGCCTGTTTTTTTCCCCCTTATTTGTTTTCGTTGCCCCAATCAGTGTCAGTCTTGTTATGTTGATAAGTGTTCTGGTCAGAAAGAAAACAAGCGCACATGTATTGTTCAAAGAGCATCCATTTGTACAACCATCTCAGACACGGTAGGGAACATTTTAGTGTAGAGCTTCTTGTTGTCTTGCCATCTAAACAGCAAATGTGTGTTCAATGTTTTATGTTTACAACAAGATCTGTTTGGCTCTTTGGGGAATTGGGGTGGGCAGTACACTGTGGAACTGTGGGATTTGTAGTCTTAAAGGCGATCATTGGAGAGCTGTGAGTGGGACAAAAGGTCTAGTTGACTGCCTGCAATGCTGTTGTAAGAGTCTGTAAAGTGTGCTTTTGTCATTAAACAGGAAAGGAAATGTACACAAGTGTTGATTTGTCCTCAATAGAGACTCATAAGAGCACATGTCCTAAACGAACCCCTAAATTAAGCTTAATTTGTGAGGAATTGTTTCAGTCACTAGAGGGCAGCAGAGGGTGTCAAACGGCTGGTAGTTGTGTGTGAATAAGAAATGACAGTCCACATGGTGGCAACGTTGTGCCAAGTTCCTAAAGCACAGATTGGCTGGCCTACTCTGACTGACTGACTGTGGCGACTATGTGTGTTTCACTTCATTCAGAGCACAGCCGCCCCCATTTGATCAACATCAAGCTGTTTCAGACCACAGATAAAATGAAGTCCTTCTCAAATGCAAACTCGATTAATGACTTGACCACCATTTCTTTGATCATTAAAGCTGCTTTGCCATGGTGAACGACTGTGGAAGGTCTGGAGGGCCACCTCTGGAAAACTGTGTGTCTCCTACCGCAACTCTGCACGGCCATCCCCATGGAAATCTCCCAAAGTGTAGAACTTACACAGGCACGGGGCGGACTCTTAACACATTTCACATGTATCGGTTACAGGCCTGATGTGTTTTTCCAGGGTCCCAGACAATCTGACACCTTTCCGAAACCTGTTCTACATCATTTGTCATGAACCCACATCGTGACAGGTTAATTTGTGCCAATTACCTGTGTGCTTCCTGACATGATGGCCTGGGACGTTATGCGGGTAAGTGGCAGACCGCTGCTGCCGTTGCCAACACAAACGAACCTTCCCACAGACGTGGCAGAATAATTCCCCAATGGACACACAGACGGCCATTTCCCCTGTCTCAAACAAGCTCCCTCACATCATACAATGGAGAGACATCATCAGCACTTTATTATGGCTGTAAATTCTGTCATGGTGGTGTAGCCCGGGGGGGAGTGTTCCTCAGTGCTAAAGCATATTCCCCGATATGGAGCCCCTTAAGAAACGAACTGGAGAGGATGTTTTCACAGTCTATTTCACTCACGTCTAAAAAAATGACCTGGTTTTGTCCATGGAATGAGAAAGGGAGGGGGGGGGGGTGAGGGTGACCCCTCAATTATACTCACACATTCTCTCACACGCACACACAAACACATGCATGCACGCAGTGTAGACCTACAACTGTCCTACACAGCAGTTATATGTTGTTACATATTTGGTCCCATGTGTGAACCCCATGCCAACATTGTTTTCTCTCAGATTCAACAAAGGGCCAACACAAACACAATGATGTTCATGCACATCATTTACATAGTTTCCTTTGTCTTTCCTACACTTAGACATAGCTTTGTCTGTACAGTTTTACTTTTGATTTCCAAATGAATAACAAGCAGACCACTTGCTAAGTGCACACACACAAACATACGTGTACTTTAAACACACACTTTTGCCTTGGGCTTTGCATGGCCTTGGTTCTGATTCAAGTCAAGCTGGCGTCTCGGTCTACCTAGTAAAAACACGCCCTGCTGACAGAACACAATGTACAACACCAGTGTTCATGTGTGTGTGTGCGTGCATGTGCATAGAGTTGGCATACTGTACATGAGTGTGTGAGAATCAATCACACACACACACACACACACGATATTATGAACTAAGGAAGACTCGCAGTGTTCCTTGTTTCATAATATCATATTGGCTCCTGCTGTACTTTGCTGTTTCCCAGCATGACAACAGTGGCTTGTGTAAGAGCCCCAGAGCCCACTCCCATGTTTGAGCTCCGCGCTCAAATCCTGTCAGCTTGATTTCCTCACCCCGCACCTTCACCTAATTAAGATATACAGAAATAATCCGGCCAGGAATGTGTGATGTGTGCGAGTTTATGATGGTGTGTGTGAATGTCTGTGAGTGAGTGTGTGTGTGTGTGTGTAGTCATTTTCCAGAAGCATCCCTCTTACAGATTAAGCGAGTGTGTTATATCTGGACTGGTTCCTTGTGCCTGATTGTGTGTTCAGGTAATTCAGGAGCTTTTGCGTTCCGTTTGATCACAGATGGCGTTCAGGCTGGAATATCCAGGCTATCAAAGGCCTTTGAGTCAGCTGATGGCCAGTGTAGACTTTCAAAAAGTGCCACCCAAGATGCAAGCAGGTGTGTGTGTGTGTGTGTCTGTGTGTGTGTGTGTGTGTGTGTGTGTGTGTGCGTGCGTGTAGGGGGGCATTAACCATAGTGTTTTCCACACTTTTTCCACTTTCCACACTCCACACATAGTGTTCTTTCCTTGGTGAAATTGTTAGGCTGATTGACTGACTGACGAGCAGACTAATGGAGAGAGAGAGAGAGAGAGAGAGAATGTGTGGGAACTAGTTTCCTCTCCAGTCTGCATTCTTCTCATCCCAGGTCTGGAATTCCAATGGCCCTTTCACATTGATTTGTGCCACCGTTTGGAATGCGCTTCCTTAACAACAACAAAACACATCCTTTGTTGCATCCCTTAAAGCAGAACATGCGCTTGCGGTTACTCAGTGGTCTGTCTCCATAACATATCCTATGCCTGTTATGGCACACCCACCATGGAGTCCTGTCAGTGGTGCACTTGGGCCCATGTGTGCTTTCCTGGACCTGCTGAGAGACGCCTGCCTTAACAGCCATGCAAATGGAAAGAGAAAGAGAGGCAGAGAGAGTCATCTGACGGCAGCTTAGGGAACTCACCCCAGGCTGCAGGAGAACACCGTGTTCCAGAACTAACTCTGACCCACTTAAACCACATCACTCTAATAAAAGCCCCTTTTTTTGCATTCCAGACGGACACTTAAGACTGATAAATAAACAGGGGGAGAGAAAGGAAGTCTCCTCTGAGTTTGTCACTAACACAGGAGGAGTGGTAGAAAGAAGAGAGGAGAGAGATGGATGGAAGAGAGGTGGAAGAGGAGAGAGGGGGATGAGTAAAAAAATGTGATGGGAAGAATGTGAGAGGATAAAGAAGATGGAGAGCCGAACAGGAACAAAAAGAAATGAGAGGAGTATGGAAGGGAAAGAAATGTGTCTGACTTCCTCTTGACTCTGATATTCTCCTGATCAGGCTCATCTGTCTGCACAAGCAGGCGTGTCTCGCAGACTCGATGGACAGCTGGGCAATGATAAGGCCCAGGGTAATTCTGGGATAGAGGAAGACTGTCACACCTTTTCCCTCGGCCCTCCCCCACTGATAACATTGTTAGCGCAACACTGTTCCACGACCCCAGCAACCAGACATTGTGTTTTTCATCACAGGCCCCTTTTTAATGCTCAGCAATTTGGCCGATTAAATCAGTGAACCATAAATAATGTGGACGTCTGGCACTCACACACACACGCACACACACACACACTCACACACATGTTGTGTACACACTCTTTAGGAGTGTGTTACATAATTGTGAGGTGTGAGAGGGGAGAGCCCTTAACAGCAGGTTAAAGGCTGCGACTTCTGAAGTTGTCCTTGGCGACGAGCAGAGAATTCCTCCCCGGGAGCACAGCGATGGAGAGAGATTAAGAGGGACACTTTATAGATGTCAGCATGACCCAGTAGAAAATGTGTGAATACAAACACACACACACACACACACAATTATTGGCATAGACAAAATATACAATTAATTGATACGTTTAAAAAGTACACAAAAAGTATAAGACACAGAGAAAACACTAAAAATCTATCCATCTGTCTATGTAATACCAGAGACGGTGGATAAAGCTAAACTAAAGTAAAGTATCTTTGGTAGAACACAACACACACACACACACACAGAGAGAGATTCATTTCAGATTGTTTATGGTTTCTTGTGTAAAATTGGGACTCCTGATGAAGAGAAAAGGCTTCCATGTCCTGCAAGTGACGAGAGAGCAGGGTGTGCAAATGTAAATATGTCCAGATGTATACACATAATGTTTGTGTGTGTGTGTGTGTGTGTGTGTGTGTGTGTCTGTGTGTGTGTCTCTGTCTAGCACCAGTGGTTACACTCCAGAGAACAATAATAGAAATGTTCCAGAGGGATGAAAGGGGAATGGGGAAGTGGTGGCTGGAAACAGAGTGAG
>NW_027468774.1:15566707-15591707 GCF_046254945.1 Alosa pseudoharengus
AATAATAATAATAATAAGCTTTATTTGTAAAGCACCTTTCATACACAGAATGCAGCTCAAAGTGCTTTACATTTGGAGCATGTAACACAATAATAGTCAGTCAGTCATTATCAATCACTTTCACCTTTCTTCATTGCTGTGGCCGTTTATGATCCAATCAGCAACATATCAGAAATATAGAAAATAACATGCATGTAATGTAACACAGTTATTAGAGAAGAGTCAGTCATTCCCCTTTGTTGCTGTGGCCGTTTATGATCCAATCAGCAACATATCAGAAATACTATTATACGACTATGGATATATAAAGGCTTTGCTGACAAATGCCTAGGCTAACAAATGCTTAGGCCCCGTTGATGCAGACTCCAAGCCTTAGCTTGTTCTTAGCATATGTCGCAATTATTTGACTTTATACACAGACATTCAAGACTGGCAGCCTTAACCCTTTACCCCCCACAAGCACGCCATATGGCAACTGTGGCAAGGAAAAACTCCCATATTCCAGAAAGAACCCTTGAGCAGAACCTGACTTCTAAGGGGAGCCCATCTGCTTCTGGCTGGCTTCGCCCTCCAATGGCAGCAGATGTAGAATAATCTGAAAAAGTAGTCTACAGGATAAGATGAGTTAACTAATGGCTTTCCTAGACAGGTATGTTTTCAGATCTTTTTTAAAAATATTTACTGAACTCGCCTGCTTGATGTACAGAGGCAAGGTGTTCCATAGTTTTGAGTCATAATGGATAAAAGAGCGTGCGCCTATAAAACAGTGCACAGATAGGCTATGCCTTGAAATTGTTTATTAATGTAGCCTATTTAGGTGTGCTCTTTTTTGGCCCACGCTCTGCCTGCGCACATTCTCCAGTAGCAAACCTCATGCCGAGGCAAGACAAACTCAACAGTTGGCAGCCCAGGGGCCTCGTTTATAAAATGATCTTACGCAAGTTTGTTCTCTCTGAATCACATGTGAATCATTTGACAAAGGATCTTAGATCAAAGATGAAGGTTGGTTTGTGTGTGTGTTTGTGTGTGTGTGATTAACTGCCAACCTTAGAAGAATGCTTTCCCACCCAAAAATCCTCTCTCACCTCTGAGATATCACTGTATCACCAACCGATTAAATCATTGTGTCACTACACAAACACACAAACCACAAACACAAACACACACAGACCAATATAGATAGATAGATAGATAGATACTTTATTGATCTCCAAGGGGAAATTCAAGGTCTCAGCAGCATACAGACATCACACACAACATTCAATAACAGCAGAAAAAGTAATTAAAAGTATATAATATAAAAAAAACACAACTAAGCAATAAGGACAGTAGAAGATAAAGAATTAGTCTAAATCAAGTCTAAAACAATATATAACAATATATATATATATATATATATATGTATATATCACCCCCTCTCACACACACACGCACGCACGCACGCACGCACACACACACACACACACACACAGACATACACACACACACACACACACACACACACACACACACACACACACACAAACACACAGACACCCAGAGGTGAATAAAAAAGCCTGGAGGTCAGGATGTGAGAACTGATAGTCTCACACATGTCAAAAGTGAGGCACTCAGGCATGCAGCACACCTTGGGGCCACATGCCATAAAGAGCCCTAAGAGTGGAATGACTAAGGGCAGGGCAGGGCAGGGCTGGAGTGACAGCACACTTAATTACCTTTTTCGGAATTCAAATGCTAAAGTTTAGTGATGGGAAATGCTGATTGCTCACTGAAATGAGTGAAAGCTCACCGTCAATCTGTGAGACTGTGACTGAGTGGCAGTGAACAGTGCTATGTTTAGTGATACTCTCTGTGCATCCTAGCCTTACCCTGGGAGTGATCTCTGTGCATCCTAGCCTTACCCTGGGAGTGATCTCTGTGCATCCTAGCCTTACCCTGGGAGTGATCTCTGTGCATCCTAGCCTTACCCTGGTAGTGATCTCTGCCTCTGGTGCTCTCTCGCTCGCTCACTCTCTTTCTCTCTCTCTCAATTCAATTCAAGTGAGCTTTATTAGCATGACAAATATGTTTGCATTGTCAAAGCAGAACATTTAAACATACATCTACTAGAATACAGTACACGGCAAATAGATATGCATCCAAGATTAACAAACAAACTGGTGAGTGTGTATGCATGTGTGTCTGTTTTGTGTGTGTGTGTGTGTGTGTGTGTGTGTGTGTGTGTGTGTGTGTGTGTGATTAACTCTGTACTCTGCACAATGACAATAAAGTGGAATCTAATCTAATCTAATCTAATGTGTGTGTATGTGTGGTGTATTCTTGCACAGTGTTTGCAATAATGTGGATTGGTACCATATAGAGATAATATTTAACCACTGTCCCTTGCCTTATTAGCCTGACGAGCCAGACCCACATTAAAATGTAGGGTCTGGGCACTCACCGTTCACAGTGCTCAGTCCAAGGGGCAGGATAATCGGTTGTCTTTCAAATTCCCTCTGCACGCAATAGGACAGCGCTGAATCTCATGCGTTTTCCCACCAGCGGAGCTAGTTGGCTAGTTCAATCTTTTGCCATCTTAAAACAAGCTTAACTTGTGTCACACTGTTGGCCAACAGCAACATCCATCTTCTTTGTTTTCAAGTAGCAGGGAATTCAAGCCAAAACGTTGCAACTCTACCATCAATCATTTTGTTAAACCCGCCTAACGACTCTATACACGATTTGATTGGCCTGACAGAAGTTTAATTTTTCGAGCTCACAAGCCAACGGAGAGTTGCTAGACTAGCCCTGCAAGCAAATGTAAAAAGGGTGCGTCTAGATTTCTAGGCTATTGCCTTATGGCATTCGGTGATGTATTTGGCAGCAAGACAGCTCTCTCTCTCTCTCTCTCACGCTCTCTCTCTCTCACTATCTATCTATCTATCTCTTACATAATGGATAGCACACGGTACATATTTCTGTCCACAACGCCCCTTGGGAAAGAGGGGATTCCTCATCTTTCCCAGATGTTTGGCATTCCCGATTCCTATATTTGGGATGGCCCCAGGCCGTCGGGCCTTACAGGAGGCTTTCTCTCTGCATCAGAGTGCATATACGTGAAACCCAGGAGGAAATGGTTGCTGACAGATTCAAGCCTAGTGGAGAGACTTGCACTCTTGACACATTCTTGTGTTCATACTAAACCCAGGACAGTGTTGGCTCCAGGCTGAGTTGAATGGAGTGCTCTAATGTTCCTCTCATGTCCCCCTAGGGATCAATTGTGCGCACATAACAACACTACACACATATTGTTGCATATGAAGTACCCTGGTTATGCAAGTGGCCTATTGTCCACAGGGGACAATATGTGACACGTGATATATGTGGGTAACAAACGGACCACATCACAGAGTAGGGGCCTGCTGTGGAGGTCAGTGGTGGTCAGTGGTGGTCAGTGGTGAGGGGTCAGTTCAGTAAGAATGTGCTGTTTAACCAGACCAGGGAGAGAGCGGAGACAGACGTACATCAGATGATGACCAGGTCCAGACCACATCTGGTCCAGGTGTGATGCGTGTCTGGCAGAACCAGCGAGGACACGGAGGAGAGAGAGAGAGAGAGAGAGAGAGAGAGAGAGAGAGAGAGAGAGAGAGAGAGAGGGGAGATGGAGGACAGGAGTGGAAGAAACGAATGACGGAGAACAAAAGGGCACCCAAATGGTTCCAGTGGTTCCCTCAGTGGGGCATTCCTGAAGTTTCTCAGTGGGAAACGGAAACTCAAGGCCCAGTGGTATGCTGTGTGTGTGTGTGAGTGTGTGTGTGTGAGGGAGAGAGAGAGAGAGTGTGTGTGTGTGCGTGTGCGTGAGGGTCAAGGCTGGAGGAAAGCCAAGTCACAGAAAAGGGGTACAAATTTAGAACTCAAGCAAACACGACTATTGTTTAGCTTGATGAAAGCGTAAGTGCGTGTGTGTGTGAGGGAGAAAGAGTAATGGGGAAGGATGTATTTATGTGAGACAGAAGCATTCCACTTAAAAGCTTCTCTGGCATTTCCTGAACAATGTTTGTTTGTGTGCGTTTGTGTATAAATGTCAGTACATCCACACACATTCAGTTGGGAAAGGGGCTTTTTCACTTCTAAGAAACCTTAATGCCGGGAAGAGGAACTAAGAGAGGAAACTAGCGACACGTCACAATCCCAACACCACCTCGCTGTTACAACAAAACACAACAGACCAAGAAGAGAACTATTCAGGTGACTTGTTTCATACAAAATTTATTTTTGATGCATGCCATTAACATTTATTTATATTAAGATCAGGACTTCCACTAAGTGCAAACCTGTTTGAAGCTTAAAAGCAAACATCAGGGAAAGAAAATAGTAAAAAAAAAAGAAAAAAAAAAGAAACTTAATACAATTTTAATACCATTTATCACTCCTTACAGTACAATGCCACAATAGAAAAATATTTTTTACACAATTCATCTTAAAACAAAAAAAAGAAACACACAAAATATACATTGACTTCTTACTTGAGAGAAAATATCCAAAAGCAGATGTTTTCTCACTTTCTTCTTCTCAATGTGGAGAATCTCCCAGGTTAAGCACTTAAGTCATCTCACTGCTCTCTCGCTCTCTCTCATGCAAGTCATTGTTCAGCTAGCCACTCCAGAGTCACTGAGAGCTGTATATACATCTCCTAATCAAGACATCTCTTGGCCACCCAATCAAAAGAAAACAGCACAGTTCTAAGTACAGTATACTTCCTGAGGTGGCCATCTTGTTTTTTTGTGTTTTTTGTCTTTTTTTTTAAAACGTGATCAGCAAGTGAGGCTCTAGGAGGAAACGCATGGATCAGACAGGAGCACAAAATCAAAAGCATAAGTGAAAAAACTTCAACCCAGGCTGTGAGTACAGGTCACATGTGCAACAACAGCAAAACATGACAAAACAACAACTAAATGACAACATCAAAAACCTGTCACTCTGGGACTTGGTGGACACTCCGAATAATAGGAAACAGTGATGTGTGTGTGTGTGTGTGTGTGGTTATCTACATATGTGTGGGTGGACACCTCTAACAACTAACATTTTGTGCTTGTCTGAACCATGCCATCACGTCTTTGGCAAAGGACTCCTTAACATTTTTTTAAACTATAAAATTATACAATTTAAATAAAAGTGCTTTTAGATTTTTCATTTTAAATGGTGAATGTGGATAGGAGGGGGTGTCACCAGTGGACTACCAAACAGATAAAGGCCTTCATCACCACCATTGCAACCATACTTCTCATTCAAACGGATCTCAATCTGTAAGGCTACTGAAAACTAGATCAAGGCCTCATCTTATAAGAACTTAGACCACCTCCTCCACTTTGAGTTGCCTCTTCCCCCATACAGGAATGACAGGACTTGAGTGCATTTTTTAAAGCCATTATATGGCTTTTTTATTTTCAAACCTTTCAAAACCGGTCTTCATTTCTGTTCAAGTCTTTCCTTCTTCAGATCAGTTGCTATTTAAGGTTTACAAACGGCTTATGAAGGCTTTATAAACACGTTGTGAGTCTCTAGGGCCACGATGCAGGCCCACCTGTGTGTTCAGAGGAGAGAGTTCAGGGGATAGGTCGGTTCAGGGGATAGGCCACATCACATTCACGCATAAAGGCGGACGGGCACACGCCGCAACACTGTCAGTCATGCACAGGAGCACAAATCAGTCAGTCACAGTTCATCATCAGGAGAACCCCATTTGCCGCTGAGCTAATCGAGCCCTCTGCTGATTGGCTGCTGCTCCAATTGGATCAGCAGAGGACCTCCTGCTGGATCTCCTGTCGGGATGGAAAGGGCTCGGCGAAGCTGAAGGCATCGCGGCCAGACTTGAGCTCGCCCTGGCCGGGGAAGGCCGCGAACGACGAGGGCACCAGCAGCTGGGGCGGCGGCACAGGGCTCTCGGGCTCCGACTCGGACTGGCTGGTCTCGTCCAGCGACTCCAACTGGCTGGTCTCGTCCAGCGACTCCAGTGGCACGCGGGCAGGCACCGGAGGGGCAGGGGGAACGGCGGCGTGGACGTGAGGAGAGTGACCGCTCAGCCATGGGTGGCTCAGGCACTCCTCAGCTGTGGCCCGCTTTCTGTGTGCGAGAGAGAGAGAGAGAGAGAGAGAGAGAGAGAGAGAGAGAGAGATGACCGTTAGAAATCATTACTACTGAGAGACCATCATCTTGCAAATCATCATAAACGATGGAACAAAGCTCAGAGTGAGCAGGTCAAGCTGAGACTGTTTGGAGAAATAGAGGCTCCTTTTCTGCCTGCAACTGACACCATCTCAGTCAACAGTCCAAACGTAAACGTCTTTCACTCTTTTTCCCCTCCTCTGCCCTGCACGGCTTCTCCTCTCCTCTCAGAGTTTTCCTCTCCAGGGATTACTCACACAGGCAGGAATGTTTCCACAGCTATTTTCTCCTTTTCGCTTATTTCTCCTCCTCTCATTCCCCCTTTCTCCCCCTTTCTTTGAAAAAAAAAAAAAACTAAAGCCGCAGATCATCTGTGGGCGTTAAATTATACAGAGAGGATTACAGCTCGGAGAGAGCAGAGGCCAGGGCTGCAGTCGTTTCTCAGCGAGCCGTAATGGCTGCGCGTGTGAGCCCTCTTAGCTGCTCAGTCAAACTGATGGAGAGGACACAAAATGGCTGCCGCTGTGCCCCAGTTTCTAGAAGGGGCAGCCCAGGCGTGTGGAAACACTCCAGCAGACCTTAATGGCTCTCAGCTGTCCTTTGGGATGGAGTTGTACTGTGAGTGTACCACAGAGACATGGCTCATCAGGGACCCTGTCTGCACTTCATCGCCCACCACCCCCACCCCTCCCCAGCCCTCTTCCCCAGACACGCTCTCTCTCTTTGGGCCACTCACCTTGGGTTTGTGTGGAGCAGCGACTGGATGAAGTCGATGGCCAGGGAGGAGACGCCCTCAAACACCTCCTGGGAGTAGTCCACGTTGCCCTGGGAGATGTTCAGGTAGGTCTCCTGCTTGTCCTCACCCAGGAAGGGCGACTCCCCCGTCAGCATGACGTACGTCAGAACCCCAATGCTCCTGTCAGTGGGGGAGAGAGAGCGGGGGGGGGGGGTCAGACACATCCACCAGCGCACAAATCACAGAACCTTCTGGAAAATAGTGATGACTCTTTAGTGTTGACTTTCTTTAATGTATATATCAAGAAGGCACCTGGGCCGGTGATGGTGCACCTCTAACCGTTATGTAATGCATCTAGAGACCAGCGCTATGTGCGCCCTTTTCATGAGAGAGAATCTGTCCTCGTATAAGCAACAGTTTGCAGTGGGAGCTGCTGGTGGTCTTTGATGAGACCAAAAGCCTGCGGTGGGACATTTGAAGCTGATGTTTTTCAGAAGGGCTTTACAGGAAGTCTGGGAGCGTTTAAAAGAAGCACGGAGAGCTCAGGCTGAAGACTCCACCACTCAACTCTCTGCTCATTTCATCACACAGCTTTCATGACTACCGTTGAAGATGATGTCACCCTACTAAACACGGCCATAAAGAGCGCTCATTAACCAATAAATCATTTGTGTGCAGCACGCACGCACACACATAATCTCTCTCTCTCTCACTCTCTCACTCTCACACTCTCACACTCTCACACTCTCACACTCTCACACTCTCACACTCTCACACAGACTTTGATCTGGGACGTCACACTTACCACATGTCTGTTGCAGTGGTGATGGGCTCATAGTTCAAGATCTCTGGAGCTGTTCCAAGAGAAAACAAAGGCTGATTAGGTTAACCGTTATGCATGGGCACACACAACTGATACACACTTATCAATATGGGCCCTACAATACAGTGACCCAAATGAAAGAGCTCATCAGAAGTAATGGAGGTCAAAGGAGCAAAAGCACTGATAGAAGACTGCTTTTATAGGCAATCAGTCCTGCCTGTGTGGATCACCATTGTCCACATCACCATTTAACATCAGCTTTAAAACAGTTGCAGTCTCTAATTCACTAATTAAATCACTACCATTCACATCAATGTCTTGATATATTCACATCAATGTCTTGATATATTCACATCAATGTCTTGATATATTCACATCAATGTCTTGATATACAACTTATTGAGCAATTTTGCTGGACAACCACATAACCAATTCCATGTGTTTTGATTCAATGACGAAGATTTGCCTTCTGGTGATCAAAGTTGTCCAGCAAAAAGATCAAAAGAGAGCAACACCACTCAGCCACATTGCACAAAACGTTTCCTTGTGGACCATCAGCTTGATGGAGGGATAGTTGCGGCCGAAGACTCACCTACATACTCCGGAGTGCCCAGGATCTCCCGCACCTCTGTCAGGGAGTCCATGCGGCGAGAGAGGCCAAAGTCCACAATCCGGATGTCCCCAAGGGGCTGAGCACTGGTCAACAGGATGTTCTGGGGCTGGAGAGGAAACACACACACACACACTTACACTTAGATGGTCTGCAGACCCTTTTTGCTATGACAAGACAGCAAAACACTGAATATGCCATTTAAAACTCCTGTCCTCATGTACAGCACAAGTCAGACAAAATGACAGTGACCACAGCAGCTGATGGGCTGTCCATCCAGTGAGGCTTGAAGGACTCCAGATGGATGTCGGTGTGTACATAGAGAGTAACGTTAAAATGGAAAGTCTAGAAATCTCTTCCGCTCCTCCTCCTGTTCCTAGAGTGACTTTCCTCCATCATCGTCTGTCTCTCTCTCTCTCTCTCTCTCTCTCTCTCCCCTCTTTCATTTCCCCTTGACTTTGATCTGCCCTCAACTTTCCATCCGTAGCCCTAATACCTCAACAGACCAGAGCAGACCAGAGCAGACCGAGCGTCTGTCCTGATCCTTGAGGTTTCTTTGTGTGTCTGCCGCTGCTCTCATCTCCTTCCCCTCTCTTGTAAATTCTCTGGCTCAGAGTCGCTCTTTCACTGCTCTCTAAATCACCCCAAAAGTGGCTGCCTCGAAGTCACGCACTATACTATAGAAACAGCTCTTTCCCTTCTCCCCTCCTCCACTTTGGGCCTTCATTATGTAACACACTCACTTACACACAAGACCTCATTACAAATGAGGCCGATGAGCTCTCTGTGTGTGGGAGTGTGTGCGTGCATGTGTTTTTAGGACAAAGTGATGGAATGAGTACAGTGTGTGGTTTATTAGCTCCATCTATCACGGCAAGTGTGTAGGTGTGTGTGTCCACAGGTATGTGGGCACAATGTTAAACTCTGTGTGTGCGTGCGTGCGTGTGTGTGTGTGCGTGTGTGTGCATGTGTGTGTGTGCGTGTGCATGTGTGTGTGTGTGCGTGTGTCTTTATTGGCTCCATTAGTCACAGTATGCACCATGGGTGTGAGGCATTTCTCCAGTACAGTGAGGACACCGGAGGGGAGCAGAGCAAGCTTTTAAAGGAGCAGAGTAGAGAAGAGAAGATCTGTTCTGTTAAACCCTGTTCAAATGAAACCACTAACTCACACATCTGTGCTCCCGTCATTCACTCACATCAGAGTCTGGGCAACCCACCCACTCCCCAATACAAACACACACACGCACGCGCACGCACGCACGCACACACACACACACACACACACACACAGCTTGAACGCATGTAGCCGTACCCACCTTCAGGTCAAGATGGACAACGTTGTTCCTGTGCAAGAATGCCACACCCGCAAGGATCTGGCGAGCCAATCGGATGACGTCCTTCTCTGTGAAGGCCTCGTCGTTGTCGGCAACACACTGGTTGAAGATCTCTCCGCCTTCAGCGCTGCATGCCAAAGACAAGAGGGAGGCAAGACGTTAGGAGCGCACTCAGAAATCACACTAATCAGCCCAATCACAAAGAGGCCTATGGTTGACACAAGTGTTGCCCTAGGTTGATTTGTAGACATTTAAACACCATGATTTCCTGCCTCTGTTCCCGCCCCCCTGGGCTCAATCCTAAACAGGAAATCCCCTGTTGGAATAAAAGTGCTTCATTAGACTGCAGCTGTGAGGCTGCTCATTTAGTTGGAATTGCGCAACACCAGGGGCCATCTTGGCCACTTGGCTCGCCTCCATTCAAAATGTACCAAGTTTCCCAGACAAAAGAATCGAAAGGACATTATTCAACTCCCATAAAGCATGATAATAATATCCACCGCCTACACACACTAACACAAGTTCTTGTAAGTTACATAAAGTCTTTGTTGGACTTTGGGCCCGAGAACAAGGTCAGCACCTTCCCTCTAGGAGACCTGTGTGACAGATCCAAAAGTCACACCCATGCATCAGCAGTGATTAAAGGTTCTCAGGCACACACACACACACACACACACACACACACACACACACACACACACACACACACACACACACACACACACACACACACACACACACACACACACACACACACACACACACACACACACACACACACACACACACACACACACACACACACACACACACACACACACACACACACACACACACACACACACACACACACACACACCTCTCAGTCCTCTGGTTTATATTTTCTGAAATAGGGGGCAGATGCTGGCAGTGTGACCTTGGCCCAAATCTTGATTCAGAGCAGACCACATGAAGGTCATCCTCCCAGTGAAGAGCTCGCCTCCACTTCTCAGAACCGCAGGACCCTCCGAGCCCGTTTTAACGACACGGGAAAGCCAATGAAAACAATCGGCAACAACAGCAGCCTGTTCCCTTGCCCTCCTCCTTTTCTATTCATCTCTCTCTCCCTTACTCGTCTCGTGTCCCCTCTCCTACAGGGCTTCACATCCCCAGAAGAAGAGAAGAGGAGTCAGAGATCCAGAGAGGTCCTCCTTTTACCCCCTTTATCCTTCTACTCTTTTATCCTCACTGTTTGTGTGTGTGTGTGTGTGTGTGTGTGTGTGTGTGTGTGTGTGTGTGTGCGTGTCCGGCATCGTTTCACCACCTCGATCTCCATGCTTGTGTAACCATGGCGAGGGCTCGCCGGGATGTTGCGGATTTGAAGGTTTGGGAGTCGGATGCTCCTCGGAGCGATGAAAAATTCCCAAATGAGAGCCATGTGTCTGGGATTAGCCTGCCTGCCTCTGCCTATATGCGTGCACACTCACACACACACGCTCACACACACACACACTTACACACACACACACTCTCACAAACACACTCTCTCACAAACACACACACACACTCTCACACACACACACACACACACACTCTCACACACACACACACACACACACCTTACCTAGAGGCTAGAGGGGAGCTGTGTGTGCGAGGCCGTGGGTATGCCAGTTACATAAGGTGGAGAGCCGCCCCCCGGCCCTCTGCTGACCCCCAGCTGTATAAATATGGGGCGCTTGGCTTATCAGCGCCACAGATCCAGACCGCAGACACCCACCCCCACAGGCCCGTCTCCTCGGGACCACGGCACTCTGCTGCCCCGTCTGACGCTCCCTGGCAGGCACGCATACCCAGGCGGGCCAAAGACAGCTCCCAGCGCCCCCTGAGCCAGTGGGAACACGGCGAGCGCAGAGCCTTTATCCAGCTCAAATCGCATTCCTCCGCACGGCCGCCGCGTCTCATCACGGCGAGCGCAGAGCCTTTATCCAGCTCAGATCGCATTCCTCCGCACGGCCGCGTCTCATCACAGTGTGTGTGTGTCGGTGTGGACGCTGACGTGGTCAGCGGCAGGGCCAGCGGTGGCAAACTCAGTGTGTGAAAACAAGACAATGTGTACGTGTGTGTGTACGTGTGTGTGTGTGTGTGTACGTGTGTGTGTGTGTGTGTGTGTGTGTGTGTGTACGTGTGTGTGTGTGTGTGTGTGTGTACGTGTGTGTGTGTGTGTGTGTGTACGTGTGTGTGTGTGTGTGTGTGTGTGTGTGTGTGTGAGCGTGTGTGTGTGCGTGTGTGAGCGTGTGTGTGTGTGTGTGCGCGTGTCTTGAGTATGGATATGAAAACTCCCAGCTCACAGCAGGTAGAGGAGCGTTTTGGTGCGCCCCCAGCACATGTGTGCGTGTCGTCTCTGCACTCGGCGATTGGGCACTGTACTCCAGTGTTATCAAACAGACGCCCAGAGGGTAGTGCTGGAGGATTCTCCTCCACATCTCCGCCCATCCTCAGGGACTTAGCGAAGGCTAAGCTCTGCTGCACCGCTCACGTAACATCAAGCTTCCCCCAACTCTGTTTACGCTCTCTGAGCCTACGTCGCCACTCCCTACCGGTCATATTGGATAGGCCAAAACAACATCCCAAAGTCACATGGTCTGTCTTTTGGACAGGAGAGCCTCAAAACCGCACCGTGGTTGGTTTGTCAGTCCTGATCTGTGGGTCCATGTGCATGTTTATGCACACATGCGCCTAATAACTAACTGATTGGACAATACTATGAAATTAAAAGGCGGATCATCCCTTGGCTCTTTTCTATCAGGCTTTGCTTTTAAATGCAGTCACCCAAAGAGCAAGTGCAGGAACATTCATGGACAAGATGATGAAAAGAAAACACGAATGGGGAAAGAGGGGTGAAAGATGGATGTTTTGACCTTGTTTTGGTCCTTGCTACGGGTAAGCGGTCACAGCGTGTGTGTGTGTGTGTGTGTGTGTGTGTGTGTGTGTGTGTGTGTGTGTGTGTGTGCGTGCGTGCGTGCGTGCGTGTGTGGTTGGGGTTCCACATTCAAATAAACGTAGACTTCATTTCAGGAACAAAAAACAGAGCAGGGCCATAGAGAGACCACCAGACCACCAAGCGTGCGTTTCAATTTCAACTCTGAAAAAAAAGACTGCTGAAAAAAGGAGTAACAAAAACAATGCTATGTTCCCTTTCTCCCCACAAAACATCCTCCTACTACAACAACTGTGCCGTCATGAGCACAAACACCTGGGGATTTCTATATGTGGATCATTATTCTTCCTCACCCCATACACAATATATTACATTTCCATCCATCTTGCCCTCCAGTGAACAGCACTGAATCCGTGGAGTGAAAAAAACGAGGCTAAAAGAAGATGGGGCAGAGCTCAGAGGGGGCCTCAGAACAGAGAGAAGAGCTTTTAATGAGTTCCCCTGCTCTGCACAACCTGAGGCCTACAAAGAGATGGAGAGGTACTGGGAGGCCCAACTAGCTGCGGGAAGATGCGGGCCGACTCCGGCGTGGAGCCGGGCCAGAGTTGGTTCGCCATCTGGGAAAGAGGCTGAGATCTTTACAGGATCTTTTAAACAGTGGGGCCAGATGCTTTTAGCCGCATAGGAGGGGGATCTGTGTCACTTAGGGTTCCTCATAAAAATAAAAAAACACTGCAATATCAGAGAGAGCAAGAGGGGAAAAAGACAGAATAAGAGGAATTCAAGTAAACAGAGGGTTAGAGAGAGAGAGAGAGCCAAGGATGAAGTACAGAAAGTCTGAGGAAATGAAGAAAAAAAAGCCATAAAAATGAAAAAAGAGCAAATGATGGAAAAGACGGGAAAGTAAAGTGAGGAGGAAAGAGATTGAAAGTGAAAAGTGATAAAGTGATAGAAGATAAAGCAGTGAGACAGTGGAGAGGAAAAACAGCCCAGGTGACACCGAGGCGGAACGGGTTTAAAACAGGTTACATAAGCGGAGTGTTGGAGCGTCCAGATAATGCTACGCTTCGCCGGACAAGATGACAAGAGTGATGAAAGAGAGAGAGACAGGCAGGCTGCGCAGGCAGGAGAGAGACGGCCATCTCTAATCCGCTCATCTCCTGGACACCAGAGGGAAAAAAAAAACCCATCAGTCAGCGCTGTCTGCCAGGAGCCAAAAACAGAAAGTCAAACGGAGAGATGACGTCCAGAATGCGGTCTGTCCGGGTAGACACTGTCCTTGTCAGGACACCCTGCTCATCGCTCAGTCTGGGGGCCTCCAGTTCCAGTTCCAGTTCTAGTTCCAGTTCCCACGTATGCTACACCTCTCTGTCGTCATTCTTTCTCATTCTTTCATTCATTCTCACCCCAAACACACAAACAAGGGTCCTTAAGGGTCAGGTCAGGGTCATGGAGAGGGTTGCGGTAGAGACCTCATCACGTCGGATAGAAGGAATGTCCCACACACACACACACACACACAGCGAGCCCAGAGCGTTTCTAACCACGTGAGGATCCCCCTTTTGTCCACCTCAGACAGTGGCGGGCAGGGGGGCTGCTGCAGCAGCCATTCCCAGCATGCCACAGGGCTTACTTTACGAGGGCCGACACCTCCACAGCGCGTCCCTCATGACGTACTCAACACCCCACAGGCAATTCCATTCCCTAAACGCTTCCTTTCACAGCCATATAGTGTTTACATCCACCCTCTGTTTAAGGTCAACCCACAGCAGGGAAAGCGTGGTCACTTGTTTGGGTGCGTCGTTGGCTCACTAGGCGGTAAAGTAGTGTTTATACGTCAGACGATGGTGGATGAAATATGGCTCCCATGTTTGGGTCCTATGTTGGTTGGATCTGCTGTGATGTCGTTTACATACGCTTACGTGAGCTCCAGTTTGAGTTCACAGCAGCGTCACCTCTCTCTCTCTCTCTCTGACTCTTTCAGTCTTTCTCCATCTCTCTCTTTCTCCCTCTCTCTCTCTCAGAGATGCAAGCGGGGAGGAATGTGCCGCCACACAGGGCGCCATCTGAGGTATTTCCTGGCTGCGGTGAGGGGGAGACGGTGAAGCCACCTGCAGGCTTTTCACTTCCAGGTGATTGAGTTTGTCCCCCTGTCCAACCCATCCCCTCCTCCCCTGCCGGATCCCACGGGGGCCACAGGGGAAACGGCCACCACGGGGCCAGAGCCAGGAGACCTTACTGCCCCCACTGTGATGGACAACAGCTACCTGTCACATTCTCCAAGTGCACTGAGGAGGAGAAAGAGGGTAGAGAGAGAGAGAGAGAGAGACAGAGAGAGAGAGAGAGAGAGAGGGAGAGAGAGAGAGAGAGGGAGAATGTAACGAGATGAAGACAAAGACTGAACAGAGGAGGAAGTGAAGGACACACACACACACACACACACACACACACACACACACACACACACACACACACACACACACACACACACACACACAAAAACACACACAAACACCAGTAAGCGTCTGTGGTGCTCTGGACCGTGCCAGTGTTTTCACATTCCTGCAGTTCACCTCTGTGTCTTCTCAGGTTAGGTTTCTTGCCACCGCAAGAAATGCCAAAACTGGTTTGCGCTCTCTCTCTCTGTTTTTGTACACACACACACACACACACACACACACACACACACACACACACACAGTGGCGAGAGAGAAGATGGGACTGAGAGCACTGCGTGTTTTGACAACATTAAAAGCAGCCGAGACTAATATCTGATATCTCAGGCGTGCAGCTTTAAAAGCACAGAGCTGAACAGAGAAAGGGAGAGGCACAGATAGATAGAGAGAGAGACACAGATAGAGAGAGAGAGAGAGAGAGAGAGAGGCCAAGTGGACCATATCAGGAGGATTTGAGCCAGTTGACCCCATATGCAGAACCCCATGTTGCTGTGGCCTGGGGCGGCCCTTAGTGGAGGCTTACTGTAAAGTGGTGTCTACCGTAAGGGGCAGGCGGATGGACAATGCTGAGAACTCGGCTTCTCGTATGCACAGACTCGGCTTCTCGTATGCACAGAGAGCAAGGATGTGGTTGTGGCGCCGTGACAGTGGATGTGTTTGTTAGTGCACATGCATCTTTGTTTGACTATGGTGTGTGTGTGTGTGTGTGTGTGTAATGCTGCTGAGAGTATGAAGTTTGAATCTTGCTTGTAAACCCACAGGAAATGGAAAGTTATTTTTCTGTCTTACATTTTCCAAGTAGACGGTTTTTCTGGTTAAAGCCCCAACTGAGTTCACAAAGAAAAAAAGAGACAGAACAGAGAGAGAGAGAGAGAGAGAGAGAGAGAGAGAGAGAGAGAGAGAGAGAGAGAGAGAGAGAGAGAGAGAGAGAGAGAATGAGGGTGACAGAATAGATAAACTTTCCTCAGGATTCAAGAGAAACATGAATTCCAATTTGCAGTGTGTTTCTGAGAAATACTCTGTGCTTTCTTTATAATGGTGTGAGAAAGATTGTGAGAGAAAGAGAGTGTGAGTGCGCTACGCATGTGTGTGGAGCATATCTGACAAGCAAACGGTCACAAATATAAATAAACACACTCACACACAGCCATACAAAACGTGTGGTATTTTATAACTTCGGGTAGACAGGAAGGGCTCATTATGTTGGGTTAATTAGGGTGACCCCTGAGTCAACACAATCTACCCATACTTGCACTTGCTACTTCTCTGTCTGTGTCTCTCTCTCTCACACACACACACACAATCACAGACACACACACACACAGAGACACACACACAGAGACACACACACACACACACAAACACACTTTCACTGTAGATAAGAAAAATAAGTAAAGAATGAGCCTTAGTGTCTGCTGAGCTCAGAGGGCGGTGCATTCCCTAATAAGGTAGTGAAATTCATGCAAACACACACACAAGCATGTGTGAGCGTGTCTACGCATGCGTGTGTGTGTGTGTGTGTGTGTGTGTGAATCAGCCTCAGAAGTGAGGCCATCTGAGGTGTGAAACACTCGACTGATTGTCACACAGCTGCATCCTCAGACAGGAAGTAAAGGAAGACCTTTAAACTCGTCACAGACAGGCAGTGAAAACGCAAGTCCAAAAAAAAGTAATGCTTCACAATGACGTTGCAGGCCCTACCAGCATCCTGCCTGTGCAACATCTCACCCGCGTGGTTTACACCAAAAGTCACAGTTAAATCCCCCACACACTCTAGAGTCACGCTATCCACCGACAACCTGCAGAAAACCTGACGAGGAGAGGTGGAGAGGAGAGAGAGAGAGAGAGAGAGAGAGAGAGAGAGAGAGAGAGATGGTGAGATAGCCGGAGGGTTTTCGGTAAACAGGTTTGGAGCTCTAATGACTCGTCATTTCCCTCCTCATTAGCGGGACCCCTTATCACCCACTCCTGACTTTACTGGCATGGCCGTGCAGCCTGGACAATTAGGACTCAAGAGATCTGCCTGATTTCACACACACACACACACACACACACACACACACACACACACACACACACACACACACACACACACACACACACACACACACACACACACACACACACACACACACACACACACACACACACACACACACACACACACACACACACACACACACACACACACACACACACACACACACACACCACCATGTACAGCCCTAGCAAAGACAGGTAGGACTGCACAACACACAGGGTTTCAGGGGCCGTTTATACGAGAACGATTGCGAAGGAAGACAACAAAATATTTTATCATAAGTGCCTTTCATTTACACGGCGACCCCACCATCGGGGCTTGAAGACGCAAAAATCTGAAGACTCCTTCCAGAGTGTAGAGTTTTGAAGATGACCCGGGTTGCGTCTCTGTCTAAATGCGTGACGTACCGGGGTTCTATCACACCACCACCCAGCGGTCTGGAATGCATATCCAATCGAATATCACATACTCTTGCGTCTTCATATAAACAAAGATTTCCCCCTGAGAATGCTCGTCTAAACGCGAATAAAACAATGAAGACGAGACGCCACTTCTGCGTCTTCTCTTTTCATCGTCACCGTATAAACGTAGCCTCAGACCTGACCTTGTTTGGCCTATGCAAGCTACTGTAGCACTGAGGCCAACTGGTCTCGTTAGCTGCTGTTGTTGGACTCCTCAGCTGGGTTCACTTAAAGTTCCTCCTCTCAAGTCTGCCTCCATGCTGGCCAATGGGGGGGGGGGGGCACATTTTTTGACATGCTTTGTTTCTTTTGGGGAGGGAACCACAAACTGCTCAATTTCACTATTATTTGTCTTTTTGTAAGACTTTTCCTTTTATCATCATCTCAGACATTCTGAATATGAAGACAAATGTATTTGGTTGTGGTCTTTTCTGGGTACAACACTGGCTGCTTACGAACATAATGACCAAGCGGCCTGTGGCGACACTGGACGGGACTGAAGCTGCTGAGGGTTTACTTTGGTCAAGATTGTGTGTGGGGAGACTGAGAGAAATAAGACCCCCTCATGAGAGGTGGTCATCGTTTTTATAATCATTTAATAGCTGCTGAATTAGAGGTTTTACTCTCATTGGCTTTGTGTGGGCTTGTGGTGTTGAAATTTTAGTTCATGGAGTGACTCACAGGATTTGTGTGTGTGCGTGTGTGAGTTTGTCGGTGTGTGTGTGTGTGTGTGTAAACTTCATCCTCTCTATATCCTAGCTGTACCATGACGATGCTGTGGGCCTCAGTGAGGTGGTGACTGGTGAGCATGAGTGATGTGCATGTGCATGTGCATAGGGCAGACTCATTCTTACCACTCGAGTACGAGGATGAGCTCGCTCGTGGTCTCGTAGACGTCGTGCAGCGCCACCACATACGGGTTGGACTTGGCCAGCTCCAGCACGGCGATCTCGTTCAGGATGTCGCCGCGGCAATCCTCGCCCTTGCGCCGCTTCCGCAGGAACTTGGCAGCGTGCTCCTTCCCGGTGGCCTTCTCGACGCACTTCTTCACCACGGCAAACTTGCCCCTGGCAGGACAAGAGCAGAGCAGACAGAGAGGCTGAGTGACCACATCACATGGACACGTGCAAGACAGACAGACAGAACGGTCCATCAAACGTCTTTGTTTCCAAGCAGGGAGGGTGTGACGCACATTAAGAGATAAGACAATGGCCGTTGGTGGTATCTATGGGTGTGTGTGTCTGTGTTTTGCTAGCTTGTTTGTGTGTGTGTTCACACATGTGTGCTTTCGTCTCTCTGACTAAAATAATGTATGAACCTATGGAGATCCATGACAGTGAGGCTTCATGGTTCAGAGCGAGAGAGAAAGAGAACGCGAGCGAGAAAGAGAGGGAGAGCGTGAGCGAGAGAGACCGCTAGAAGGGAGAGGGCGTGAGACAGAGACAGTGGGAGAGCTGGACGGCGAGAGAGAGATTTGCAGACCACTGTTCAGCTGGTGTTCTGGAGGAGTGAGTGACCAATGGCGGGGCCGAGGTCATGCCTGGGTGTGGGCAGGAAATCCGATGTAAAGACTCGGCCTCGCACTGCCCAGCTGATAAAAGGCAGGCTCTGTCTGCCACAGCGTGAACAACCCACCCAGCACATACACTTTCTCAAACACACACACACACACACACAGGATAATGAGTAGTAGCCTTGTCCGTTTGCTCATTCTCCGGTTTGACAAGGGGTGCGACAAATGGTTCCACGCCCACACTATCTCCTCCCTTCTCTTTACTATCCCCTCCCGCACAATGCCCCACAAAGGACCACCAGAGAGTGTATGTGTGTGTGTGTGTGTGTGTGTGTCCAGACAGTCCCCACACAGTCCCCAGCCCCTGGACCACCCATGTACCAGAGTGAGTCAGACAGGGAGGGAGAGAGAGGCTGCAGTGAAGGTGAAGGGGGTGTTACCCAAGACCAACCCACAACACCCAAAGTGTTGCTCCACTATTCAAAAAAGAACCACAAGTGTGACAGACAAACAATAAGCTAACCCCTGTTTGTGTGTGTGTGTGTGTGTGTGTTCTGAGTCAGTTTATGAGTCAATTAAGAAAAAGCTAGTTGCTGATAATATCTGGAAATGGAACTTTTCCACACGCATGATGGTGAGTAACTCTAACAGATGCTGTGACAGGGGGTTGATTCTCAGTGCAGTCAGGACCATCTCACTGTGTGTTCACCTAATACGTCATAACCTCACTGTTCTCAATCAGCTTTAGGCTACACATAATTTATGGTGACAAATGGTGCATGTGTGTGTGTGTGTGTGTGTGTGTGTGTGTGTGTGTGTGTGTGTGTAAGGGGGGGGGGGGGGGTGGACAGAAACATTTATCTGTGTGTGTGTGGAGGGGGTGGTAGCAAAACAGGCCCTTTCCTCCACAGAATGATTGAATGTTCTGAAGTTATTCCAAGCTCCTCTCCCAGGACCCAGTGGCTGTAAATCTGTGTTCACACAGTCAGAGGAGGCTTTCACAGATGGACGCAAATACAACAGAGTCCACTGAGAAGCCCCTACTTCTCAACACAGGGGAGGAGGGAAAACAGCCTTTCTAGGAATCTGCTCACAAAAGCCCCAGTTGCATCCCCTGACTTTGCTAATGCAAACGCCTCAACAGAGGAAAACCTCAATGTGGGGGAGAACAGCAGAGAAACTGCATGAGCAGATTCAAAATGTCTGCTGGGCCTCTATATGGACAAGATAGCCATCGCTAGAATGTCTAGCATCATGTTTTAAGTGCCAGTCTTGTCCGCTTTGAGCTGAAGAAAACTGGACTTCCCCGGTCATGCAGGTAACCTCGGCAAACCCCATGTAACTCCGGAACCTTCTGTAGCAAGTTGCCTGGTGAATGGCGAAGGGGCAGCTAAAGCCAGCTGAGCGCCCTGCTGGCTCGCACCATCCAGCCCCTCTGAAAACCCTCCGTGGGCACAAACAGCCTTTGTGCCAACTCCCAAGCGTGCAGGGAAGCCCTGTGCGCCATCCAGACACGTGAGGGGGCTCAACAGGAGAGCAATCACAAACACTTAAGCCCTCGCATGCTGACGCTGCCTTGTCCCCCCCTGGCCACTGATCTGGGGTCTGTGATTAAGGTCCTTTGTGCCCGAAGGTAAGACTGTAATAAGGGAACCTAAATCCAAACAGCAGCCATGAACAACATCTCTGTGGAATGTGGGATTTTCAAAGTCGCTCTTGCGGGTGAATGTGTGTTTATGTTCTAGGGGAGGGGAAAGAGGTGAGAGATTGCTGGTATGGCATGTAGGCCTTGAAAAGGGACTAACGCGTGTGTTGTTATTAAACATGGGCAGAGCTGTGTGGGAAGGGGTCCAACTGGATGCAGAGAATCTGGAATGCTAACTGTATGTGGGTCACCCATGTGTGTCTATCACTCACTCCATGTTGCCCACACACATCGCCCGCAAAGTCACATGCTACACAACGCATCGGACACATCATATATCCTCATTCATCTGACTGTGTGTGAATGGGTGCCTTTGGCCACATACTGTATGAAGGACCATAAAAGGAAGCCTTCATTCACCATGAAGTGAGAAAGGAAACGTGTGTGTGCCCGCATACAGTCGGACAGCTGCGCGCGCGCGCACACACACACACACACACACACACACACACACACACACACACACACACACACACACACACACACACACACACACACACACACACACACACACACACACACACACACACACACACACACACACACACACACACACACACACACACACACACACACACACACACGAGCCAGGGCAGTGGTAGGGGAGGGTGCTAATCTAATAAAGACACTGGTTTCCCTCCTTCTGCCTGAGTCTCTGGACGATCCATCCATCTGTCTCTCTCTTTCTCTCTCTCTTTCCGTCCCAAACACTCACACACACACACACTCACGCAGTGGTGGTGGCAATGGCTCCTATTTCCTGCCCAGAGGTCTTTATGCTCCAAGGGGGAGAGAATAAACGTCTGAGCGATGAGGCAGCTGACAGTCATCAGACTCCCTCTAAACACACACACACACACACATACACACACACACAAGCTACAATAAATCACACACACTCACACTGTCTAAATAACGGGGGAAGAATGGCAAAGAAGGCAGGATGTAAACCAGCTGTATGTGTGTATGTGTGTGTGTGTGTGTGTGTGTGTGTGTGGTTGTCTGTGTGTGGGGGGCGTGGAGAGGTCATGGTTAAACTAATTCTGAAAGTTGTGTTTGGACTACCAGGAAAAAGCCTTGACATGAAATTGGCATGACGCTGACGGACCCCTTACGTAACCCTGAGAAGAAACATACCTATCCCCTGCCATTAACTAGACCTTTGGTCTATTGCAGTCAGTTTTAATGATAACAGTGTGATATGTACTCTAGGTTAAAAGCAGTCACCAAACTGAAAGGGTACAACAAAACCCTGTGGATCTGTGGATTGCAACAAAAGGCAGATCTAGGGGATCCAAAGTGGTTTCACTAAATTGAGGCAAGTTCCACTGCTTCATCCCAAATTAGCCCTGTGTCTGCCGTTCAATTCGGTCTGCAATAATTCAATTCTTTTCTTTTCTTGCCTTAACAATGAAATGAAAAAATTCTGATCTAGGGACAATCTGATAAGTAGGCTACCACACAAAAAAGAACATCCCATGTGACCATGATGTTGTGCTATTTGTGAATGCCATTTATTCAATGAGGGAAAAAAATAACATTTGGAACATTTGGTACCAGTTCGCCCTGGTTTGAATCAGTGTCATTCTTTCTCTCCCCGGAGTTCAGAGAGGTTGCGGAGGCATGCTAAAACCATCAGACATACTCATTAAAGGGCGACCCGAGCGAGAGAAGGTTTGCATGACAGATTCCTGCGACAGACAAAGCAGACTTGGGACCACAGTTCAGTTGCGTTAAACGCATCAAACTAAACTCACCGCACTGAGACATGACATTTGGAGCTAGGAGGAGAACCGAGGGGTTGTGAGGTTTGGATGAAATGAGGCGTGACAAGAGCAAAGGAGGTTGATTTCAGCAGCCTCAAAACAAAACCAGTCTAAAATCCTAGCAGCACCATGCAATTACTACGGTCTGTAATTGTATACACGGGCTATGGAGAGAGCGTCCTGCACAGCACACACACACGCACACGCACGCACGCATTTGGAACATGCAGAGTGTAAACTGATGTCTTTACAATACCTGCCTAAACAACATCAACAGGTGTTTGCAGCATTGCAGAGATGGCCACACCTGTCTAGCCTAGCGCATTAAAACGAATGCAGTTCAACTGGTTCGTATTAGAGACGTGTGAAAAATATCACGTGTAGATTTTCGCACAATTATCACAATTAGTCCAGCAGCAGTCAACCCACCTCCGTAAAGCTCAAATTTGCAGACCCCAGCAAAACAGTTTTAATACCTATTTAAATTCCAACCCCGCACCTAGGCTACACCTATCTTCTCTTTGCCAATGAAATTTCGTCCATCCAGTTTGAAACGGGCTGGTGATTCCAACGACTTGTTTACACAACTTGGGATTACACGTGCCAGATAGCCAAATGTTTTCATGTTGTTTCCAGCTGGCGGTCATTTTCCATTCAAATTAAGATGCTTAGTTAAAGTTTATGCCGGTTTCCCACGTTTGTTTGGCTCGAGGGCTTTAGAGAGTTTGAAATCCAGTGGACTGGCTCGCGCGCAAGGCAACAGCAGTCAGTCAGTGTACAATAATAATCAAGGCTGAAAAGCAAAAACAGTGACAGGAGAGTAACCTTTTTTGAAACTTACCTGCCCAACTCCTCTCCTACAAGGTCATAGTTGTTCTTGAAAGGCTCTGTCTTTATTCGCGTGTGAATTTTAGTCACCATTCCTTTCTTGTTCATCATTGTGTTGTCAGGCATTACAGTCCGTTCTGAGGCGAACGATTTTCTTTGAATTTAACGGAAATAAAATGCTCCGAAATGTTATTTTGTTTTATCAAGTTAATTTCATGTTACAGAAAACGTAACTAAGCGATATGGTAAGGCAGTCCTTACAATATGACCAGAGTTCAAAACAATCGAAGGCTGTCTTTAGTTTGAAGACCTGGGCAATATCCTTTGAGAACTTGTCAGAGCGGACCGTCTGCTTCAGAGAAAAGATGCTTATTCCACGCGTGAGACGGAGAAGGTGAGAAATTAATTAACTAGCGCGCACCAGCATCACAGACACCTCTGTGCATATTGAAGAGAAGCAATGCGAGGCATCTGTGATTACGCCGACATTCCATACAAAAAGGAACTTCGTTTAGCCAGCCCTTGACGGTTACGACAGGCCTCAACAGCCAATTACAGTGGACGTCAGGTTAAAGGGGCGGATCTGAACTCTCGGCTTCGCATCTTATGATTACAATACTACGGGTATATGCAGTGCTCTATTGCAATAATCCAAACAATGTGTGCGACCGTACCGACTGTGCAACATTCCTAAACCATATATTTGTAAAAAAAACATTGTGTACTGTGGGATACAATTGCTTGTATAATGTCACACACAGAGAATATCAAGCACACTGACATACAGGCAAGCACAGACACAACTAATGGCCACCTTACACCAAACAACGTTGACAAGATTTGGGAAAGATTCTTGAAAGATTGCAGTCTTTTAACTAATGCACCCCATTCAAGCTTTACTCAAAAGACTCCAGTCTTTCAAGAATCTTTCCCAAATCTTGTCAACGTTGATTGGTGTAAAGAGGCCATTATTTGCAAAAACATTCTATTTCTTACATTTCCACACACGCACGCACACACACACACACACACACAGCCCGTTAGGAACGAACTGCAAACTCATTGATATATCTCTAAGATCTCAAGGGTTTATTTAAATAGAAGGGTCTGAGAGAAACAGGGACAGCTTTTCTTGGAACATCATATTGTATTCTCTCTCATTAATTGCATAATGTATTTGACCCAGGAAATGTATCTTTAGCTAAGAAAAAAATAGAAAACAGGAAACAATTTAAGAGATGAGAAAGCAAAAGTTTAAGTTCTGTGCGTGTGTGAAGTTCTCTGCACGCAGGCGCACGCGAGTGTATGTGTGTGTGTGTGTGTGTTTGTGTCTGTGTGTGTGAGAGGAATCTAGAGACTCATTAGGTATTTGGTGTTTACTGCCCAAAGTCTCCGACAGGCTAAAGAATACCCTCTGGGAAATCTGTCACCTACACACCAAGTACCAATGAGGTCATTACGGCTTTCTCTCTCTCTCTCTCTCTCTCTCTCTCTCTCTCTCTCTCTCTTTCTCTCTCTCTCTCTGTGCGTGTGTGTGTACTTAAAATGTCAAAGTGAGTTCATGTAACAAAAGCTAAACAAGTATTTTAGTCACACACACATAGGCCTACACACACACACACACACACACACACACACACACACACACACACACACACACACACAC
>NW_027468774.1:15601707-15604207 GCF_046254945.1 Alosa pseudoharengus
TGGCTGAATTTATGCAGAGACTTGCAGTAGATATGAACAACCTTACCAGAAAAATTATTCCCCACCCCTTTTCCCAACAATACCCCTCCACTTATGTAGGGCCTCTGCTACAGGGACCAGTCAGACGAACCAGAAACAAAGCTTCATGTGATCAAAAATAAAGATCAAGTGTCTCAAGAATCTGCTCTCACACTATTTTGTATGTCAAAATTACAGAATGTTTCCTATTATGCATTTAGAACTTTACTTAATTCAGTGGTAAAATTAATCAAATTTAGCAATATAGTGGATATCACACCCCTCAGACCAATAACTGAGGCCAGAGCAGGCTCCTATGCTCCTCAGGTTTATATGTGATGGGATCATGGACAGGTGTCCTGTGTTCCCCAGGTCAAGCATTTTGTGTTTCCATGGTCCTCCAGCTTTATGAAGCACATAATATGTACCCAAATGAGCATAGGTCCCAGGATACACACTGGGAATATAGGGCCTTATGAAGATGGCAAGTTACTTAGTTGCATGCTGTGATGAAAATATGTTTAACAGCACTCACCAAACACACCTCTCCACTTGTGTGTTTGATGCCAGACAGGCTCATATGGTAATGCTGTTGTACAGTATATGCATTTAGAACCTTACTTAATCCAGTGGTAAAATTAATCAAATTTAGCAATATAGTGGACATCACACCCCTCTGACACTAGATTAGACCAATAACTGAGGTCAGAGCAGGCTCCTATGCTCCTCAGGTGTATATGTGATGGGATCATGGACAGGTGTCCTGTGTTCCCCAGGTCAAGCATTGTATGTTTCCAGGGTCCTCCAGCTTTATAAAGCACATAATAGGTACCCGAATGAGCATAGGTTCCAGGATACATAGGACACTGGGAACATAGGGCCTTATGAATAAAAGGCCTTTGGATCATAGGGACCAGGTAACATGGTTCACTTCATTTAGTGACCTTAAAAATACCACTGACCAAAGGAGACCAATGGAAAGGCAATTAATGGCATTGGAAGTATGGCAGTAGACTTGCAGGACAATCTGTTGTGTAATTAATTAATTAATTAAATAATGAATTATAAAATTAAATAATACAATATTAAACAAACAAACAAACAAACAGACAACTTTTTGTAACATTTGTGGTTGCTGTTGTATTGTAGGGTGGTGTTGTTTCCACTATAGTCATAATAGTGTGATATAATGCCTTTCCTATGTAAAAATCGGCACACTTATAATATAATAGAGAATTGCAGAGGCAATGTTGAGTATTGTATTGTGATACAAAATTAAAAGTAAAGAACAGACCTGGGACAATGTCCCCTTATCATCTCTGACTGGAATTTATTGAAAATTAGATGATTGCACAGTGAAATGTGTGAAAATCCCTAAAATCGGACTATGTTTTTTCCCAATGGTCATAATAGTGACCAAGCATAAAAGACTCCTTTTCACCCACTTTTTCAGGAAAATTTGGAAAAATAGTAATTGATTACTTCAAAGGGTTACTCAAGACACATGATTTTGATATATTCAAGTCTGGGAAAAATTTGGGATTAAACGGGTTAATGCCGACCCCTCACACCCAGCCCATTACTTAGCTTGAGCTGAACTCCTTGCAGATGCCTCCGGTCACTGGGGGCCGAACCAGATCGACTCTGCGCCTGTATCTCCACACACACTATCACACTCATGTACGACCTGCTATTGTGGTGTTAACTGAATCCTATTCTTTCAAATGTAAATACTTATTTTAGCACTATGCTAAAACGCTTGGTGGTTGTGCTTGAGAGCGGAATATTGTTTTTAAAAACAGAAAACGTGCTTATTTGGTGATTGTGCTCGCTTATATTTAGATGCACAAGTGAACAAACAGTTATCGTGTGTTATACCATAATAATGCTTAAATGCTGTTTTAGCTACTGTTTTGTAACAGAAGACAACTTCCTTGTTACTCTTTTAAACTTGGCAGGGGTATTCTGACTCGACATGATCTATTTCCAGTTTCCAAACCAAGCATCATCTCGTACACAAAGCATTATTCACAGGTCTTTCATCTGTTCATGGCATATGCCGTTATTTAGACTGTGTGTATGAACACCTAATCCCATGGATCTTAAGTGCACTATCATTAGGTGTCAACTAAGGAGAAGAAACGAGGGAGCCAGAGAGAAGGTGGGAAAGAGAGAGGGAGCGAGGGAATGAAGGGAACATAAAGAAGGAGGGAGAGGGTAAAGGGAGGCCAGGAGAGAAAAAAGATCTGAAAACATTGCTCAGCAGTCGTGCCATGTCAAAGGAAACCCCCTCATAAACATGAAAACCCAAAACATGAGGCCGTAAAAAATGGTACACGTCGTGGTAACATAAACACACAATCTTCAAACACTAAGCAGGCCCTCTGGGAGCCCCCGTAAACCGTGAGTGTGTGTGCATGTGCGGTTGCGTGTGTGTGAGAGTTGTGTGCACGCATATATTGCATGTGTGTGTGTGTGTGTG
>NW_027468774.1:15609207-15669207 GCF_046254945.1 Alosa pseudoharengus
CTGTCAACTCATCGCAGCGGAAGTGTTTCCTACAAATCACATCAAAGAACGTTCACAAGAAACTGTACATTTTGCATTGAAAAACCCCCACACAGGTTAAAACTCATGCATGGAAAATATTTCTTCTTGTGAAACATCCTCTTGATTGAAATCAAAGATTTCTCTTGATAGTTACAAATGGTATGTGTTTGAGACAGGACTGTATGTGAAGGTGCATAATTAAAAGCTTGCATGTGGAGTGACCACTGAAGTGACCTCCTGGCCCATATTATGTCTGGCTTGGTGCTTGCATTGCATGCAATCAGTGGTGTTAATGGCCTTTTTGCATCGCCAGCATGTCTGGTTTAATGTCAAATGAGAGAAAAATTTCCCCACATTCCTGCCAATGTAGTCAGTGTGTACACAAAAAATGAAGCACATGTTTCTCAGTGCCACGCTCTGCTTCGCTTCGAGGGATTCTATTCAGGGAGCCCATGAAAGCCCGAGAGAGAGAGAGAGTGAGAGAGAGACAGAGAGAGAGAGAGACAGATAGAAAGAGTGAGTGAGAGAGAGAGAGAGTGAGAGAGAGACAGAGAGAGAGAGAGATAGATAGAAAGAGTGAGTGAGAGAGAGAGAGTGAGAGAGAGACAGAGAGAGAGAGAGACAGATAGAAAGAGTGAGTGAGAGAGAGTGAGAGAGAGACAGAGAGAGAGAGAGAGAGACGCAGAGGAGTCATGAGGATCCAATCAAAGTTGTGTGAGAGCGTGATGGTCTGAGACAAATATACACCAAAGCCTTCCCTTTCTGGAACAGTCCACCCGGACTGAACCCTCTCTCATACTTTAACCGTCCAGCTGCTGGAAGATTCAGGCCATGATGGAGCTGATTACTTTGTCATTTAAGGTCACGTCTGTCTAGACACAAATGCAACAGCATTAGTAAGAGTGTAACAGCAATGGGTGCAGAAACAGATGATATAAGGTAAAGAGAAAATATGTCTTCAAGATATATACAGTATATAACATGACAATGAACAATACAGCTGAAATGACTTTTAGAAAAGGGAAAAGAGAGATTGACATCAAACGATGGCCATCATGAGGAAGCAGCTGGTGTTGTGTGTTCTGTGACTGTGTCTGTGGCAGAACAGAGGAGCAGTTGTCTGTGCTTTTAGAACTGGGGTGCATGTCCAAGGGAAGTGGTCAGTCAAAGTAGAGTTCTTCTGGGTTCCCATTGTGTGGGGAGGACAACCAATGTGCAGTGGATGGTGTCACAGATCTGGGAGGATTTATTACTGTAAAAAGCATCTAAAGCATCTTTGTGTCAAGGTAGTAGAGCAAATTTCACCTGGACAGTTTTAGTGTGGATCTTGAATATGGTGCTCTAATGGTGCTCTAATGGTCACCAGAATTCAGTTTGGTTTGCAGGCCTTGTCTTTCATCTCTAAAGGTTGGAGAGCCTTTTATGTCTATTCCTGGTGAGATGGTGCCAGAAGAACACTCATTTTGTATTTCAGAGGCCTGCGAAAATGAGAAAAGATCAAATTAAGGCGTCACAATTTTGTGAAAAATAGCTTGAGATAAACATAACTCAGAGAGGGAACAACCAGCAGCCATCCTACCAGTCTAGTCTCCCATGCCATAGTCTCCCATGCCATAGTCTCCCATGCCATATAAGGCCACTATCCCTTTGATCTGACATGCATTGGAAGTGTTGCAGATACACTGCTGATGGTACATGGAGCGGCCCATGGTAAAGCTTTCCCTCATTAAAGCACCAAGCTTCACTATTAGAATGCCTTCAACTGGACAGTGACAATCTGACTGACACCAGCCCAAAAAGTCCCCAGCTCTTGTCCAGTAGTAGTGACTGGTTGAAGTGGAATGCTGGTGTGTGTGTGTGTGTGTGTGTGTGCGTGTGTGCGTGCGTGTGTGTGTGTGTGTGTGTGTGTGTGTGTGTGTGTGTGTGTGTGCGTGTGTGTGTGTGCGTGTTCGTGTGCGTGTGCGTGTGCGTGTGCGTGCGTGTGTGTGTGTGTGTGTGTGTGTGGATGAATCTAGAAACACATGCTTGTGCTGAGTGTGTCTGAGCCACAATCCTGCCGAATCATCCCCTATTATGTAACCCTCTTGAGTGCAATATGGCTGACAAACTTGACCAAAAAAAAAAGAGGGAAAACTGAAATCATATAATTACTTTTGAACCATGGGCTTATTGCCCGGCTGACAGCTCTTAAGAACAGCCCAGAGAGAGGTTTGTGGGGACAGACTTGCTGCTGATGCTTTGTGCCTTGTGACACGTCTTCTTTCGTCTGTTCACAGCAGTCACTGAAAGGCACGCATGGAGAGTTATGTACAGGATGCATGTAATATCTGCAAAGTTCCCTTCATAAATTTAAGTACTTGGCAGAATGTTGTTTGTTTTTCCCCCCCAACTCTCTTTTAAGAGAAGGAAGTGATGCTATGAAACGATAAGGCACAGATGTCACTCAGGAATGTTCTCAAATGTTCACCACAGCAGGCCGTTAGTGACTCTCTGTGTGTGTGTGTGTGTGTGTGTGTGTGTGTGTGTGTGTGTGTGTGTGTGTGTGTGTGTGTGTGTGTGTGTGTGTGTGTAGGAGTACAATTAGCTTCAGGTCATGTATTATGGGTATAGGTTTGTCCAACCATAAATCTTATAGTGACTGAAGAGGATAGCTCTTGTACAGCTTGCCGATGTCAGATAATTCCGCCCGTTGAGGAGAAAAGTGAAACATTCTTGAAAAAGCTTCTAATTAGTTTTTTTATTGCTGACTATTTTATTGACCGTTGTTTCAGTCTTGTTTGCATGATTCATGATGGTCTTCAGTGTCTAGAATACAACATGACACCACTCTTCCCTCCTTTGAATCCTCTTTTATTTGCATTCCTTCTTGCAAACCTCAGTGAAAAAGAAAGGATGGAAAGGAAAGAGAAAGAGAGAGAGAGAGAGATGAATAAGGGGAGAGAGATGCTTCCATACAATTTGAGGTTTTCTTTCTCCAAAGCCAAAGTTAAACCCCATAGTACTCTGCCTGTTAATTAATTCTGCATGACACACAATAATGTTGTACGGAGTGTGAGTGTTAAAATGATGGGAGGTGTTATCTCATGGCTGACAACTAAAAAGAATCATCTGAAAAAAGGGAAAGAGTCAGAGTAAATGTTGAAATGTCCATTGTCTAAATCCAATGCCCCTGCAGGTCACACAGTGTCTAATGACCTTCACTTGTGGAGGTGAGCTCACCTGGGTTATATTTCATTTTCAGGTATCCAAATGAAGGACAAAAATAGGCCATACGTGTCCTGTCCGTTAAGTACGGTATGTACTTACAAGCTGCGTGGGAAAATCTCACACCCCTTTTACACAGGTTCCATTTGAATATGACAACAATGAGAAAGCGTTTTACAATGCGCAGCAGGCACGTTACTTGATGTTCCCTCCAAGTCTGTGCTTAGGTGTGGAGAGCACAGAGGTATGCATGCAATGAAGACCAGCCACATTCTGAGTGGTTTCAGTCCATGCCCTTCATAGGAGGCGTAACATTTATGCAATCACTAGGATTAGAGCAGAAAGCCAATGCATTCCCAGCCCCTAAACTCAAGGTAGTGTGGCACGTTCCACCAACAAAACATCAAAATCCCCATGACAACATCAATGCAGCTTCTAATGACTCTCTAATGAGGAAAATAGTCTCATATTTCCATCACTGGCTAAAAAGTGAAAGTGGGAAGAAATAACGATTTTTTCCCATATAGAGGTGAAACATGTAGGAAATGCACATGTCTTACCTGTTCTGCTAAATGTTCTCTAAGGTGTGAATGTTTCAGGCAGTTTCACTTTTTTTCTGAAGGCAAAGGAGTGTCAGACGGAGGAATTCGGTGATTTATTCCTTTGATATTTGACCTTACATAATATGTTTACATGTGTTGTTGTTGTCGGTTACCCTAGTAACTACAAGTGGCAGAGGTCGTCCATCATCAACTTTGCCCTGCTAGACTTGGACAGTTAACAGGAGCAGTGTGGTGTCCTTTCATAAATAAATAAACTCATCTACTTTGGGATGGGATACAGAGCTGGTGTTGAATGTTCACAAATGCAAGGTGTCTGTTGTCTAACCGTCATGGGTGTGGTATAATTGATTGTGTGACACAAAATTCTACTATGTCCAATAATTACAGGGTGCATAGTTTTTTCAAGGTCAACGGTGCAGACTAGGACATAATAATGGAGCCTCATTGATTGCCTTAATTTTAAACATGTGACTTATAACTTTGTATTCATGTATTCAAAGCATTCTGGCTTCTCAGAAAAGACTTTGCTTATTTTCCATGAAAAGGCTGACTAAAGTATGAGAGTAGGAGAGTAGGAGGCTCTAATGAGATTATCACGTCCCTCATGTGTCTATATATTATTAGATTTGTTTCAACCAGAGCAAGATGACAAAAATAGCCAGATCCTCTGTGGTCGGGGAGTATGTCTCCTGTGGTTCTGTCTATGTATGCCCACCATTAGTAGCACATTCACAAACACACACCTTCATACAGACACACACGCACACCTCCATACAGACACACACACACACACACACACACACAGACACACACACACACACACACACACACACGCACGCACGCACACACACACAGTGTACAGACATGCACACAGACACATAGACACATACTCAATATGGCTTCTCATATGCTATACATCAAATCATATACATATTTACGTAACCACATCTCGATCTACTGTATTCATGCATGTTCAATTTCTACAGGCAGTTATGACAGATTCCAAAATTCTTCCTTAAGCTTGATGATAAGGCAGGCATATGAGCACGCACTGCTTTTCAGCAAAGAGGAGAGTACTAAGTGTGTCAGGCAAAAAGTGGGCTGGTCCATGTGACACATAGACACACAGATACACATAGATAGATAGATAGATAGATAGATAGATAGATAGATAGATAGATAGATAGATAGATAGATAGATAGATACTTTAGACACACCAAACAATGTTTTTGGGCAACAAGAGAACTTCAAAGAGAGCATGAATGCACGTGTATGTTTGCGCACTATGCGTGGGCGCCTATGCGGTTAGCACAAAACTGCTGCAAAACCCAAGCGACGCAAAGGCCCTATGCACAGTGTACGTGGGAGGCAAGCTATGCTGAGAGTGGGGGAGTGAGTTCACCTCAGAGAGACCAGGGGAGAGCAAGGAATGGCAGATTCTCTTCTTCCGTAAACCCACACTACAATCCTTTTTCAATCTATTTCCATGTGCCATCAACACAGATAAAGACTATTCAAGCCTAAGGCCGACTCTGTGCATACAATATGAGGGCCAAGACAGATTACACTGAATGCCTATCAAATATACATCTGGGATTCTGTACCATGGGAGGGAGTAGAGTCAGTTCCTGTCTTTCCATGTCTGAAAACTGATCAAAAACAACAGGGCCTAGAATGATATCAGGCCCAGATTTTGTTGTCCTGGCATTGAAAAAAAAATGGGTTCAGGAACCTCCGGTTTCAAACAAAAAGCTAGAAATCAGTCGAGGTCAGATTTTAAAAGGTTCCCCAAAAAGTGAAAGGTGAATCGGTGACGAGCCAGGTACCTCACCATAACCTGAGGGGTCAGCCAATGTTACATCAACATGTATTCAGCACTGACTGAGACATTGATTACAAACTTCTGCAGCTCACCTTCAATGTTGCATGCTGATATTTGCACAGTTTGAAATAAGGTGTATATGAGAGCATTAAAATGTCTATATCTTTAAACACATTAAACACAACTTCTTGCATTGCATGCAGAATGTCCATCGGTTTATGATAATGCAGTACTATGTGCCATCATGAATATTATTAAGAGTTTCAACATGTATGGCAGAGAATCCCCGTCCAGCGACAAAAGCCCATGGTGAGCTCGCAGTGTGCGTAGGACAGTAGTGAGAGCCCTGAGGGAATGCGAATAGAGTTCAGCAAACAGCAGCAGGATGTGTTAGACACACCGGAAGAGCACTGAGGAATTCTCCTTGAGCCGTGCGAGAGCACATTTCCCATGGCACAGTTCCCTCTCTGGACTTCCTGAAGCGGCGGCGCAGTTTACACAGTCTGTGGGCCTGCGGAATTCTCAACTCCCAGAGGGCCCGGGGAACGTGAACTTTGGGGTGCTCGATGACGCAGACTGTCACGACCCTGTCAGAACCCCCCGCCCCGCCTGAAATTCTCCCCCGACACCGAGCCAGACATCAAGATCAGGGCATCAGGGCACCACAGGGAGAGCCAATCAAGCACCAATGATGGAGATGATTTTGTGACTTTCCTCTTTGGAGGGATTCCCATGAGTAATATATCAACATCATATCAAACAAATAACAAATCTGCTTGTCAAATGATAGGGAGATTTGCCATGACTGGAAGTTTAGAGGGTACATTTGTTTTTAGATTATGGCATCATAAATATTTTTTATTTAAAATGCCAGCCGTCATGAATGGAATGTAAATCCAAAGTCTCATCCATATTACATTTCTCGAGAAGCCTGGTAAGTTACCCATTGCATTTAATTGCTTGATTTTTGTTTTTTCCAGCTTGCCCCAATTCCTTCTGTTTTAGCTCATCGCTCTGATCTTTGTGCTCAAACATAAAATAGCCGTATCGTGTAGCCAACTTATGATTTGAGAGGTGCACTAAATATGCTGAATTTGCTTAGCAGTGAATGCCCAACTCCCCGTCTGCTCTCCTCAGTACACACACACACACACACACACACACACACACACACACACACACACACACACACACACACACACACACACACACACACACATGCACACACACACACTCGCAAAAGCACACACACACTCGCAAAAGCACACACACACACACACACACATAAACACACACACACACACACAAACACACACAAACACCTCCCAGGATGCCATAGTTTCCATCCCACTCACATCCCAACAGCAGTGTATGACTTCTCATGTTTTGGCCTTGATGACTTTAGCAGAGGTACAAAATACCTGATCCGGCTCTCAAGGCAAACTAAAGGAAGCACTGCAGAGTCTGATAAATTCCTGCAGGTATCCACACAGGCATGCACGTGACGTGCAGACTAACACACAATCACTTGGAGAGGAAGATGCATACAGATGCTATCAATAAAAAAAAAAACCCTCACCAGATTTCTCAGGGCACAAGGAGTAAAGTAAATAAATTCATACACCTAAACTGACAGGACAGTTTATGGTTTTCTGACAAGGAGAGGCAGAGCCTAGTTTTTAGTCAAAGCAATGCCCTTATGTGGGCAGATCTGCTGATGCAGGTCCCTGTCGATAATATGCCGACCTGTTCTGTACCAGCATAGGCTATACTCCCCAGGACCATGCACATGCAGGCACACAACAAAGTAGGCTACACAAATACACAAACTATTAAAAATAGATGGGACTCATATTAGCACTAAAAAGACAAAAGCTGTTTCTCACCCCTATTATGCATGATGCTTTTGAAACGTCATAACCTAATTCCCATTTCTTATGCTACCTTTTGTGTTGGTTTGGCATCAGCTGGCAGGAGCCCTAAAACAACAGCTACGAGCCCCAAGAGCTGACTATTATTGCAGGAGTTCAGATCTGTCGTTGGGTCTGCTGAAACACGCTCCTTATCTGTCCTCAACACAGCGGGGTAGCTGCCAATCAGATCGGCCGGCCAGGGGAAGAACACTGGAAAATGACCGGAAATTCCATTCTGGATGGCTCTCACAATCAAAAAGAATGCTCTTTAAAAATCAGGCCACTGAGTGTGTTGCGTAAGGGCCCAGCAAGATTGTTTTAGATGCTCACGAGGAGCGCAGATCTCGAGGGATGGAGACAAAGAGGGACAAGAAGTGCACAAATAGAAAGAAAGAAAGCAAGGCCACCACCAGCTGCTGGAAGCGAACAAAAAAGGCCACTGAGGCTTCCTGTTCCAGCTCCATGGTCCCTTAGACTTAGTCACCTGGTTTGACTTCAATATCTGTAGGCCCAACTTCAGGATTAAGTAGATCAAACTAAGAGAGCCTACATGCATGTTATTCAAAGCAAAAGCCCTAAGTAAGGAAATGTCACAATTGGGCATAAAAACAAGGAAATGAAGGTGGTCAGTACAACGGACCTCTCCATCTGATTTATTTTATGTCCTACTCAGGTGCTTGTGACCTGTACCTACCTCAGAGCGGATGACTATGCAGCTGCAGTGAAACCTAGAACCTGTATGAAGCAGTCATCAGATAAACAGAATGTTACTGCCACCTAGAGGTTAAAACTGAGAACACAAAAACCACTAACATAAATGTGTTCTTCCCCAACATTAGGATATCAAGTCTGACTACGACTAGGATGTTGGGTGGTCAGTGAAAGACACCAAGCACTGCCCATGGCCTAGACTTGATACTATCTAGTGCAATTCTAGAGCTATGATGAAAAAGGCTCTATTATAAAAAATATATAAAAACGAAGGCCTATAATAATATAATAATACCCATTATTCAGTCAATGTGTGGTAGTGGTGGGAAGGGCAGGGGTTCTGAAAGTGTCTAATCTACATGCAGAAAGTAATGACAACAACAAGGAGGACAACAATTGGAGGCGGACATCCCCCAGCCACCCCCCGCCCCGCACACACACACACAACTGCACTACCCTATCCCATCCATAGTGTCTATTTATTTATAAATGTACATACATTACACTTATACAGTAGCCATATTCTACTGCTCTTTATCCTGCACATACACTTATTCTTAATACTATTATAATGTTACTGTCTCTGCACTACTGTTACCACACTGCACATAGCTGTACATACTGTACACATCTGTTTATATGGTTCATACTAAATATCCATATTTATTCAGTTTTTCTGTAATATATTCTGTTAATACACTGCATATATCTATATTGTTCTTACTATTACTATAATGGTACTGCCACTAGATTGCACATATCTGTAAATGTTGTTCATACATTTATTCTGCTCTTAAGGTTAATTCTAATACACTGCACATTTATCAATCAATCACACATCAATTTATACTAAACCACCTTCTGAAAACAACTGTATACTACTGTCTACACTATCTTTTGTCCTTTCTACACCACCTACTTTGTATATCACATTGCACTTTTTCTGCTTTTTTGCACTTCTGGTTAGGAACAAACTGCATTTCGTTGTCTCTGTACTTGTACTCTGCACAATGACAATAAAGCTGAATCTAATCTAATGCAAGAAATGCTAGAAAGTATTCCGCCATACCAGCCTGTCATAATATTCATGCATCAGATATATTTAGTATCCTAGTTTTCTTTAGTATTCCTTGAAGGAAAAAAAGGCGACTTCCATTTCTTAAGGCATCACTTGACTGACCACTCTAAGTCTGACAGCTGTCTGCAGCCAGTTAATTGTGCACATCCATATTAGGCTATTGCAAAATTCTCTTTATGTAATCATATAGATTACTGTCAGAATTACTGTCTTTTTGACAATTTGACATAATAAAAATAATTGCATATTTGCCACTTCTTTGTAACACCTCAGCTCTAATGGCACAATAACCCCAAAGGGCTTGTGATGTGGCTGGCCAACTTCTGCAAAACCCGGTCTGTGTCTGTAGCCTAACCTGTGTAATGCAACACAAAACCTTTAGCCAACTACCGGGCCAACCAAAATGGTTCGCGCATGCCATGCAGCATGTCATAAATGCACATATTTCACAACTTTCTACATTATAGAGGCTAACCGTTTATTCTCCAGACCGACTGTCATTATTTACTTCCGTGGGTGGTGTCCTGATACGTCAACCTTTCTGGCAACGCCTTAACCGCTTTGCGCATGCCCATAATGTCGTTGATGTTTTGAGTATATGTATGTGTGTCTGCGTGTGTGTCCTCTCTCACACAAGTTTACTACAATTTAGAATATTGTCCTCTATCCCCGGAATGGCAACAGCTGCCCCGAATCCAGAGGACTCGACCCGTGGCGGAAGCGGAGGGTCCAGTTCAGCTAGCTCCCTCGCAGGGGATGGAGACACGGAAGAGGCCGAGGATTTCACGTCGTCCTCCCATTGCTCGGAGCTGTCTCGGCGGCAGAACGAGCAAAGGAAGCAGGGGCTTTTCTGTGATGTGACATTGGCCTTCAGCAGTGGGGCGGCTGGCGCTCAAAACTTTGAGCTGGCAGCCCACCGTTCTGTTTTAGCCGCTGCGACTGACTATTTCACACCGCTGCTGAGTGGGCAGTTTTCGGAGTCGGTCTCTGGTCGTGTTGAGATGAAAGAATGGAGTTCAGAAAACGGGCCAGACCCTGAGACAGTTGAGAGCGTCATTCAATACATGTATACGGGCGAGATCCGAGTCAGCACCTGCAATGTTCACGAAGTGTTGGAGCTTGCAGACAGGTAGGTGAATGCAGATCACAGACAGCTGACTGCAGATGACAGCTTTTCAAGTAGGCTAGTTGACATAGCTTGCACTCCATTGCTGTTAGCGCGTGCTAGCTAAAATGTGTGAAGGCTTTGTGAATGTGCTGTAGGCTAATGTGTTGTATTTGAACATAACAAAATGCTGCTGTGCATGTATAACGCAAATATTACTATTGAAAGCTTGTCGTTTAGCCTCGAACTGGGTTTGTTTGGTTTTGGTATACCTAGACATGCTAACTGAGTCCACCCAACCATGTAACCTATTTGTTTTGATTCTAGAAGCAACTGTCAGCAAGACTTATACAGAGCATACAGATGAAAGATAACAGAAAGCTTATTCAAATTACAAGAAGTGGCTGTCATTGAAATACCCATGCCAGTATATCCATATCAGGAAAGGAGACATAGATATCTATCAGGCTTGGATATCCTCATCTTGTCTGATTCTGTTTTGTTTACATGAATTTACCCTTCCTCATGCCATTTTAGGTTCCTTCTGGTTCAGCTGAAGGACTTCTGCGGTGAGTTCCTGAAGCGCAAGCTGAGTCTGACCAACTGTGTGGCAGTGCACAGCCTGGCGCACATGTACACACTGGATCAGCTGGCCCTGCGAGCGGCCGACATGATCCGCCGCAACTTCCATAAGGTCATCCAGGATGAGGAGTTCCTCACGTTGCCCTTTCACCTTGTGCGGGACTGGCTGTCGGACGCAGAGATCACGGTGGACTCTGAGGAGGCTCTGTTCGAAGCAGTGGTCAAGTGGGTGCAGCGGAATGCAGCAGATCGTGAGCACTACTTTGAGGAGCTGTTTCGCCTCCTGCGACTGCCGCAGATCAAGCCCACGTACCTGACGCGCGCGGTCAAGAACGAACGGCTGGTGGCGGCCAGCGAGGCCTGCCTGAGGCTGGTGGCCGAGGCTGTAGAGGGCCACGCTATCCGCTTCGAGAACCTCAAGTCGGCCGACGTGGAGTTGTGGTCGTCGTACGCCGCATCCTTCCAGCCACGCTTCGGCCAGAACATGGACGTGATCATGGTGGTGGGTGGTGTGTCGGAGGGCGGCGACTACCTGAGCGAGTGTGTGGGCTACTTCATCTACGAGGACCGCTGGGTCAACCTGCCGCACATCCACAACCACCTGGACGGGCACGCCATCGCTGCCACCGACACGCACGTCTATGTGGCCGGCTCCATGGAGCCTGGCTTCGCTAAGACCGTTGAGCGCTACAACCCCAACCGTAACACCTGGGAGCAGGTGAGCAACCTGACCACCCGCAAGCACTCCTTCGGCCTGACCTGCGTCAAGAACATCCTGTACAGTATAGGTGGCCATGGCAACTTCAGCCCGGGCTTCAAGGACGTCAGCGTCTACGAGCCCGATCAGGACAAGTGGCACAACCTGGAGTCGGCGCCCAAGATCCTGCGCGACGTCAAGGCGGTCAGCGTGGAGGACCGCTACGTGTACGTGACGGCGCGCACGCCCGTCGACACGGACAACGAGGACGGCCTGAAGACGGTGACCACGCGCTACGACACCGAGACGCGCCAGTGGCAGGACGTGGACTCGCTGCCCCTAGTCGACAACTACTGCCTGTTCCAGATGGCCGTGGCCTCCACCAACTTCTACCACACGGCCTCGTGCTGCCCCAAGAGCTACTCGAGCGTGCGCGACGAGGCAGCGCGGCAGAAGATCAGCGGCCGCGTCTCGGACGAGATCCTGGAGAGCCTGCCGCCGGAGGTCATCGGCGTGGAGGGCGCCGCCGTCTGCCACTTCCACCAGGACGTGTTCGTCATCGGCGGCTGGAAGAACAGCGACGACGTGGACAAGCAGTACCGCAAGGAGGCCTACCGCTACTGCGCCGAGCGCAAGCGCTGGATGCTGCTGCCGCCCATGCCGCAGCCCCGGTGCCGCGCCACCGCCTGCCACGTGCGCATCCCCTACCGCTTCCTGTACGGCTGCCAGCGCTACCCCATGCCGCAGAACCTGGCGCGCCAGCGCGACCGCATGCAGCAGATGCAGCAGCTGCATCGACGCACACTCACCCTGCGCCGACAGCTGCAGTCGCAGATTGAGTGCTGAGGACGAGGACAAGGAGCGTGGCGGAGTGGGGCACTTCTTCGTGGAGGTGACACAGGCCTGTCGAGGGCAGATGCCACCTCTTTTTCCTTAGTGGCGCCACCCCGTACAAGCCCCACTCCCACCCCAGCCGTCCTGTGTAACATCAGTCCATCGTCCTCCCTGATGACACGTAGGGAGTTTCAGTGGCAGAGTGTGTGGCCTTTAAAAGCCCAGGCTAGTCTTCACAGCCATCCGCAAGTCGAGTCCATCCATCATCACGGCATCTGCCACTACGCACGTGGTCTTGACCACCCCCATCATTCCATTTGTTTTCAGACCTTTGCAAGGACGATCAGGCTCTCTGCTTAAGGGTGTGCTTGGTGTGAAGGGTGGCCTCAGAGTGGTGTCAAGGGCAAAGTCGGTGGAGGGGTTTCTGGTTAAGAGAGGTTGGTACGCCATATTGCACTGCATCTTAGCTGAGTTTCATGCCATGCAGGCTGGTGGCTATGAGAAGTTTCGCTTCGAGAGTAACGGTGAGATGCATTTTATTTTGAGGGCGCCGGAAGGGACAGCCAGTCAGAATGTATTGCATCAATAGGATTTCTAAACAGAGACCAAAATGTGGAAACAGCTTTTAAAGTCACGCACATGTGTTGTGTATTTTAATGTGTACATAGAGAGAACAGAGTATATATAAATATACATATGTATATGAGTGTATCTTCTTGGCCAAATCAATATGTAGCAGGATATAGTGCGATTACAAATCAGAGCTATGAAGGTCTACGTGGAACTGTCTTAATGGACGGACCATGTTCCATTCCAATCATATGTCTTAACTCATGAAAGACAAAAGGAAATATTGCCCAAACTGACATTCCAGCATGAAAAACACAAGTTAAATAGATTCAGACCAGACAACTTAGCGTAGCTAGCTTTTCTGCAGCATTAGAGCACCTTTGTGACTTGCGCTTCAAGCTTTGCTGTTTTGACCGTATTTGAGGTGGGAATCCACAGGTTGCAAAGGTAGTAGTTCAGTCGGGAAAGGACCGTGAAATCCTCTGTGGGTCCATGGATCTGCTCCTTAAAATAATGTTCTTTTGCTCTCCAAGCTCTCAGTTAGGCCTCGTAGGTTACTCTGTTTTGTCTTAAGCTCCACCCATCAACAGCACAGGGGTCTACATGGCAGCAAGAGGGAAGTTTAGGAACTCCTAGATGGAAATGCGGAATTGCGACACTATAATTCTAGATGGGTGGAGAGAGGGAGAGATGATTATGTTGTAGATAGAGTGGATGGAAAAGACTGTAAAGTTTTGCCTTTCTGTCTCAACATTGTTTTACATCGGATTTCTGACATTTCTGTTATATCACATTTCATTCCACTACATATTGTTACGTTGTTGTTCTGAATTGTGTTGCTGTTGTCATTGTTTTTTTTTTTTTGTCAATATGTAAACAGGCATATCCTCTGAGTTCGTAACTAACTTGGATGGGTAAAGCTATGTTGACTTAACTGGCCTTCATCTCTACGGTGCAGCATCTCCCTGTTTTGTGTCCTGACACGCCCCGTAATCTTCTTTCTGAACTCGCTTCACAGTGGCAGAACCTTTCCCTTCTGCCTCATAATCCTAATCCAGGTCTGCAGTAACTGGATGCGTTTTTTTTGTGTGGGTGTACAGGACCGAGCACCAGAAAGTTCCGTTTGTGTTGGGTTTGTGTGGGACAGGAATGGTGAGGTAATGAGAATCATAGGTTGGGGGTAAGATGTAATGTGTCTATAATATGTGTTAAAGTTTATCCATCTGCTAAGCAGAGCTTCAAAGGTGAAAGTGCACTTTACAGCACAGATGACTTTATTATTTACTTTTGTTATGTACTATTTACCATGATTTATGTTGTATTTAAAAGGAGCTTATGTTAGATTTTGTTTCAAAGTACTGAATGTTTTAGAGGAACTTTCACCTCATCAGTTTTTGCCTCATTGATAAAGCAGACCAGAGACCAAATATCATTTTATATCCGAAGTATCCAAGGATATTACCAGATGGCCGATGTTTTGACCAACTCTCCAGTCAGTTTTCGGTTGCACATACATCTGTATCTGTCATTTATAAATGTCATTCCAATTAAATTTAACTTTACTAAATACCAGATGTCATTTTTTCCCTCTCTTCCTATCTTTTTCCTGTCTGTATTTCATCTATGCAGCCTGTTGCTGTTGTACTATGTTGTGTTTTCTTCTTTCTTATTCTTAATCTGACTACTCCAAGCTTTGTGCCTGTATATTGGATGATTACGCACTTAATGGAAATTGTATTCTGAGTCAATTCCAAGTTGTTTGAGAGGCTTATGAAGAATGTTTTTTTTTTTTTTAACTCTACAGAGTTTGATTGCTACTATGTGACATAGCTTGACTATTGAATAGGCCATGTCTTATGCATAATTTGTCATAAACCTATGTCTGATTTAATTTGTCTGAGATATCACCCGTAATGTTTTGCTAGGAGGATGCGTTAAGATGAATCTGATTGTACAAATTTGTATGAAACATATTTTGACACCGTTCTGTCTTAAGTTAAGCCATGTTGCTATCTCTGAGCCACAGCAGAGAGGGAAATGGTTTAGGGGGGAAATGCATGCTGAACAGTTACTGAGCCTGCCGAATAAATCATTCAGAAAGATCAGCCATTTCCTAGCTCTTTGCCTGTTTGTATAGCAAAAAAAAAAAAAAAAAAAAATGAGTCATGAGTATATTTTAGGCTTTGCATGTCATGAACCTTGTAATACTACAAAAACAAAATGATGAAATGCTGAAATGAAATCATTTTTAATAGATTTTTTCCATTTAGTGGTAAGTGCTGTCTAAAGAAATTCATGCAACAGACACTAAATCCATGTCCATACTTCAAACCAGCAAAAGTGTAAATGACGGTCGCCTGTATCATGAACCCCACCCTCTTCAAGAAGAAATAGAAAAATATATGGATGCAATAAAAAAAAAAAATAGAACTTCTAATTTGTGTCTGCCTTGGTTATTTTCCCCCCTTGAGCACTTTGGGAGGAGCTTGGAGCATTTTATTAATGTCTGGTGGGTGCCTGTGTCTAGTTAAGAGAGAGGGACATTGGTCCAGGTTCTCAAACAGACAGAATGCTGTTGGAGGTGGACAGTTTAAGTTCCTCCCTCGGGGTCTGCATGGTATCGCGGGGGGCGGCATACTCTGCCACGTTGGGCAGGCCTGGCACCACACAGCAGCTCAGGGCGCTGCGGAAAATGCCCATGTCGTGGGCATCGTACCTGCAAGGGAATCATGAAACATGAACGTTTATTATTCAGCACTATAATTGATAAGGTATGCTGTATGTTGAGATGTTATTCTATTTGTTATGCTATTCTAAGGTGGTGCTATCCACACTGTAGCAGTACACTGGGTCTGTGCTTGTCACATGAAATGTGCTATAGAAATAAACTTGACTTGACTTGACTGTAGTGGCTTATGATTATATAGACTAAATTGCATGAGTGTGTGCATGATTTTGAGGAGGTGAGGAGTTGAAAGTTTACCATTCGTCTGTCTTTTCATCATAGCACTCCACATTGAATGTGGTAGTGAATCCGTTAAAGCCACCCACCACAAACAGCAGGTCATCCACAACCTGAGGGGGGATGGAGAATATATGTGGTACACCTGTTAACATACACCATAAATGCTTAAGGGGTCTAGTCTTCTGTGTGACTGACAATGGCCTGTGAAATGTGGCAAAGAGCATTGAAGAGAAGTGATTGTGAGATGGTGCACCTCAATCCCAAAATTGCTGCGTGGGTTGAACATGGTTGGCACGGCGCGCCAAGTGTTGGTCACAGGGTTGTAGGCCTCTGCATTTCGCAAACGGTTGGCACCATCAAAGCCTCCAACCTGAAGAAATGAAAACAACAGAGAACAACATATCAAATACAGATGTTAGGGGGGGAAATAACAATGAAGGGAGAATGTGTGTTCTCATTTCTTAGGCACACGGAGAGATGATCAAGTTACATTCAGAGCATCGAAAGCAGGTTCCTTCCTCACTGAGATATAGAAGTACTATGATTGAGGCACTGTATGTTTTTGAAGTTGTGGGGGGGGGGGGGGGGGGGGACCTACCGCATACACATGCTCCCCATATGCGATCACTCCCACTCCACTGCGCCGGCTCCTCATCGGAGCGATCAGCGTCCACTGGTTGGTTTGGGGGTTGTAGCACTCTGCCGTGAACAGGCACTCATTCCCGTTGAAACCACCACCAATGTACACCTGTCAATAACAAATCACTATCATATCAAGTCTGAGAGCTACTCCTCACAGTGTTAGAAATTAGTTTTAATTTAGGCTCTGGGCTGTTAACTTGTCAGTTTTTTTTTATCTTGAGTGTAAGTCACTTTGATACAGCTGGTGTTTTCAAAGCAACACAATGTAGGTATTTTACCTTCAAATAATGGATTTAACTCCTTTTCATGCTACACTGACTTACAATATGGAGAATGGAGTTTCTAACATTGCCAATGCATGCCTGGAACGCCTGATATTGTACAATGCAATGTCACAGGTAGGAGCATGACCCTTTTTGTGGGATTCAGTCAAATTGGGTACATCCTTAGCACTAAACAGGTACAGTATACCCAGTTGAACCACTACCCATGTTGAAAACTGGCAAAAAAAGGAATTCCTACATTGTGTAACTAAATGTGCTTTACAAACTAGACTGCTTTTCCACAGAGAAAATGCAAAGTGTGCTTGCTCAGCAGCAGCAGAGGGTCACCAAACTTGAGTAGTATAAAAGAGTGGCTTGACCTACCTTGCCATGCAGGGTCGTGGCACTGGCGTCACTCCTCTGCTCGTGCATGGTGGCGATGAGGGTCCATTGGTTGGTCTCGGGCTCATAGCGCTCGGCCGTGTTCAGGCGCATGTAGCCGTCGAAGCCGCCCATGGCATAGATGCAGCCGTCCAGCACCGTCACACTCACGTAGCAACGGCGCGAGTGCATGGGCGCCACCTGGTGCCAGGTGCGGGTGATGGGGTTGAACTTGCGCACGCTGTTGAAGTAGTCCACACTGTCGAACCCGCCGACGCAGTACACAAAGCCATTCAGGTAGGCTGCACCGTGATAGGCCCGTGGGCTCTCCTCCTCACGGGTCACAGTCACCCAGCGGTCCGCCCTGGCATCGTACGCCTCAATCCCATTGGTGGGGCTGCCGCCACTCCATCCACCGATGGCCAATAGGATAGCGTAAGGAAGGCGAGGACGGGTCAGAGGGTTGGTGAAGTCATTGGAAGGGCCGTTCATGTTGAGGTCATACATTGCCTTCAGGGCATTGATGATGACAGGCTTACACTCTTCGTTGTCCTTCACCAGTGTGTTGTTCTTCACGTTGTTCATGAAGTAATCAGCCGTCATCAAGGCCAAACGAACCTGGATACAAGTCAGGGGAGATAAATAAAGCAGGAGGTTCAGAAGATATGGATGAATACACCAAAGAGTGCACGTTACATAGAGAGGGAAAGGGGTGAAAAAGATTTAGAATCATCTCTTCTTCCATTTCTCTCTTCCAAGCTCCATGTATTGCTACAAAGAATGGTGCTGGTGAAATGTGTTGTGAAAGTATAGAAAAAGCATCCTGCAGCTTTGGATCTGTGCAGTCTATTTCAAGCTCTTTAAGTCTGTGTCTTACCTTCGGCAGCAGCACAACGATGTGTTTCTTCCTCTGCTGGGGCTCATGGGCGATCCATCGCTGCACGGCCTCGTAGACCACCTCTTCCTGCTTCGCGTTCAGCTCGTCCTTCTCGATGATCCCGCACAGCTCAGACAGGGACAGCTCCATGAACTCCTCGGAGACCCTCACCATGTCCTCGAAGTTGTGCAGGATGTAGACGTAGGCGCGCCGGCGTAGCTCGGCGCACGAGTAGAAGTCGGCGAACTTGCAGATGCCAATGCAGTTCTGCAGGCACATCATGCCCTCCAGGAAGTCACAGCAGGCACGCACAATGCCCATGATGGAGAACTGGTCTGCGGCTGCCAGGAGCTGCTGCACGTTCTCGGTCGTGACAGGGATGGTGCGCGTGTAGGCATACTCGATGATGAGGCGCATCATGTCGGGGGAAACGCCAGGGATACCGTAGACTCGCCTCTCTGAGTTGTTCCACTCGCTGGTGAATAATGCTCTGTACAAACAAGAATTCCCATTAACTTTAGTCACTGACACATTTCAGACAGTCATCATCAGCATCACCATAGTTATTACAATCATCCTCCTCATCAGTGATGACAGAAACTATAGTTCCTCTCATTTGCAAGGAAAAAGGAAGTTAGACATTGACCTCTGACCTTTGTAGCTGATAGGCCTAATAGTAAACCTAAATCTACATCATGCAAGAAAGAGGAGGATCCATAAGTAAATAGCTGAAAATAAATCCTTCATACATGAATGCTGGCAGTCTATGAGAAATGAGACTTTTGAGTATGAAAAAAAGAGTACTTACTGAAATACAATCTAAAGGGGTCTCATAGAGGTCCCTTACCACTCACCGGAAGTAGGCACTGCAACTACAGAGAATGTTCTTGTGAGCATTAAACTCCATCCCGTTAACTTTGATGACCACATCACACAGCTTGCCCTCCAGACGGAGCTCATTAAAAATGGTGCAGGCCATGGCACTCATTTTTCTCTCCATGAAGCAGCGCTGGAACTTGGGGGATGCGGCTGTTCGTTCCTCAGATTCACTCATCTTTGCTGCAGTAGCTACACAAATTAAGAGTGACTGACAAGTACAACTAGATCTGTGTTGGAAGTAACAGAGTTGCTGTTGGTTTGTTCAGAGGCTGAGCTCAACTGAAATGATGCCTCTCGCAGTGTTCTAGTTTGCGTGTTCTAGAACCTCTCATTATAGCATCACTGCAGTAGAATGTACAGGAATGCCTTCTTATTTTTATATGTGGCTGATGCATGACTACCAATATAAAGTTGCTGAAATTTAACATGCTGATTAATAAGTTATTACAGCTTAGTGTTTTTATGTCCCAAGCATTGAGGCATATGACTCTACACAATTGTCATACAACAAAGAGCATAGAGCTAAGGAAACAACATGTAATGGCTGTTGACACAATGTTTTGCAAGGCTAATTACACACGTATAACAATTTAATAAACTCTGAAAGAATGAGTGCCAATAAAAGGCTGACAGCTATGTTTACTTACCCGGAATGATTTTTCTACATCCTTTGTACTACTGGGGACACATCCGGTTGTCTCTCCGGTCCGACTGCTGCTCGCTGCTGCTCTAGCCAGTTGGTTGTTACAGTGCTGTGTAAATTTGGTTCAGGAGATTCTCTGTTCATGTTGTGCTAGCACAAACACTGTTGCAAGCTGCACATTTGTGGTTGTTCATTTATAATAGTGAGCTTCATCCTACGTTAAAATGGTAAGTAATTATACTAACGTCTGCTACTACTTTCTGCGTGCCATTTGCTAGTTAACTAATCTTGTGTAAGCTATGTGCAAGTGAGCGAATGAATGACAGATGTGTTTCACCCTGCATCCACGATTTTCTCCAAATATTTCAGAGTATTTAACGTTACGTCTTCTGAAGCATTCAGCATAGTGCTAGAGCTATCTTTTTTTTTTTTACATTGTAGTCATTTGTCTTGCTGGTTATTGTCTAAAAAATAAAGTTAGTTAGTTACATTAGCGATAGGTTACTTAACTTAGCTAATGCTAGTCATGCATCCTTATGAAAGCTATGTAACTTTCGATTTCAGTTTGAAAGATACGTTCGTTGCAGTAAAAATATCCTTTGTCAACTGCATATCTTATATTCAGTCATTGAGGTCTAAATTACCGAGGACCCTTCATTGTTGTCTTGTTGGGGTCGAATGAGTTAGCTACGTAACGGACACGGTGACATAACAGCTGGGAAGACACTCGCGTTTTAAACAATGCATATTCCGACTTAAGCTAATGTGCAGTTTATACCATTGACGATATAAACTGCGCTGCAAGTGAATGTCAAGAATCAGTGGTTATTGCTTGCAGTGGTTTATTTCTGGTAATCTGCTTCACAGGTTGGAAAACAGTCTTGACGTTACATAATTTGAAAGATGTGGCTTTGTGTCTGCAGATTCCTGCGCTGTCAAAATCAACAGTGAGAATCGGAAATCCTCAGAAAGTGGATCAGATTCTAAATGGCATGAGGCAGGCAGGACCTAACACTGTCCAGGTACAACATTGAATTAAATCCCATGTAGTAAAGTTGAGTCTTGAAATAATAGTCTAAGCCTATATATAATTAGCCTATAAAAGGGTCAAAGTTGGCAGTAAAATAGAGCGAAAGCATATTTGGTATCATTTGAATTGTTTTTTTTATGTAGATTAAGAATTTCAGGTGCCTCCAACACCAATCCTCACTGAAAAAAATGACAGAGCTTCGAATACACCATGGTACAATGAATACTGCCCAAAATCTTATGCTAGCACATCTGGATATTAGCCAATATCTCCCATGCCGGTGGAAAGATCCACAGAAAACCTGGTATACTTACTCACTGTAAGGGCTCAATGAACTGACTGGGTACTCAAGGTCTTGGGGTGAAAGGTCAAGGTTGCATCGGGTCACACAAATGCACAAATGCAGTGTTTGGGCAGCCGTGGCCCACTGGTTAGCACACCGGACATGTAACGTTGCCAGTTCGAGCCCCGACCAGTGGGAACGGCTGAAGTGCCCTTGAGCAAGGCACTTAACCCCTCACTGCTCCCCGAGCGCCGCTGTTGTAGCAGGATTTATTAACTGTATTGGTTTTATAAAGACCCTTCAATCTGGTTGAGAGATATCACGGCAACACTTTATTTGAAGTATGACCTCTTGTGACCTTGACCTTCGACCTCAAGACCTTAAAGGTAAACTATGCAGTATTGGCAATTTCCTTACTGTTTTCTCGGTTTTTGCTTCTTTTTCGCTGGCTTTGTCATGACGAATGTCTGAGAAACTCCATCGCTACCTTTTTCTAGCCGGTGCCTGGCGTGTATGTGTATTTGAATGCAGTAAAGCAATTCGTTACACTCGTTATATTTCCTGACACTGAGGCCGTCGGCCCGCCGGCCGACAGTTGCAAGGGTGGTTTTTCCGCTTACAGGCGCTAGGGAGAAGCGAGACGGCCACCATTCAACCCGAAAAAAGTCATATAACTATTCCAATGACTCTGAAGCTGTTAAGTGAAGGAGCTTGGGAGATATTGCCTAATATTATGATGTTCTAACATATAATTTTGGTCCAATATCCATTGTATTGTTGTACAAAAGGAAGCCCTATTTTTTTTTCCGGTAAGGATTGGTGTTGGAGGCACCTGAAATTCTTAATCTATATAAAATGACAGTTCAAATGATACCAAATATGCTTTCGCTCTATTTACTGCCACCTTCAACCCTAATTCGCTCAGACTATAAGTTTAGGTGGATTTAACACTACAGTATTGCTTGTTTGTTTGTTTGTTTTGTTTTTGCTGTTAGTTTAAATGTGGCATATTATCAGGTGATTGCCCTGTAAATCTTAAACATAATGTAATTACCAGCTTATAATGTTATAATATATAGAAACTCCTGACCATAATGCTTTTTTTTTTTAGATCATCTCAGACTTTGACATGACTCTCACCAGATTTGCTTTTAATGGAAAACGATGCCCTACTTGCCACAGTGAGTTATTCATAATGATAGAATTCTTGAGAAGCATGTGTTGAGTTTGGGTTGAATATTTCAAACCAATTCCAGTTAATCAAAATCTCTGTTTTTTCCCAAAATATAAACTGAGTGTGTATTGTTTTTGCAGATATCCTGGATAACAGCAAATTGATCAGTGAAGATTGCAAAGTAAAGGTAAGAGCCCATTACTCCGCTGAGGGTTTGTGGTTTGTGAATATGCCCTCTTCTTTACTTAGTGTTTATTCTAAGAAGACCTATTGAGACCTACAGGATGTAAGATGATATATAATTGACCGTGGTGTCTGTGTTGTCTTCAGTTGGAGCACCTGCTGAACACATACTACCCCATTGAGATAGACTCCACCCGCTCAGTGGAGGATAAAATACCGTACATGGTGGAATGGTAAGTCTTACTTGGCCATCTCTTTCAGTTACCACATATAAACCATATGGAGTAAAGATGTTACGCACACCAAGATGAGGTGCTGGCTACTGGTGTGTAAATTTAAGTAGGAGAAGGAAGGTGCCGCACACTCCGAGTTTATGAACAAAACGTTTTAATGAGCAATAACGTTTCGGCCTATAAGGCCTTCATCAGATCGCATGTATCCACATATAAACCACCCTCTCTTGGCTTGTGTCTTGCCATCTTGCCCTGAGAAAGAAGGAGAGGAAGTGTTTGTGAAGTACTGTGTGGTTTGACACAGGTGGACCAAAGCCCACGAGCTTCTGGTGCAGCAGAAGATCAATAAGGACTTGCTGGCCGTGGTAGTGAGGGAATCAGATGCCATGCTCAGGTTAGTGTGGGAGGGGTCTGGACATCGGCATTCTGTGTTCCTACAAAGCAGCGGTCGTGTTTGTAATCATTAAACACATGTATGTTTATTTATTTTTTCCAATAAACATTTTTTTGTTAACCAATAAACAAACATCAGAAACACAGTAATGTCCATTTAGTGGCATCTTTCTGCATCTTTAACCAATCAGAATGCAGTCTGATCTCATGTGTCACTGTTCTGCGCTGGTTCCGTTGTTCTACAGGGAAGACTACCAGATTTTCTTTGACCACTCGAAGGAGCAGAACATCCCGCTGCTCATCTTCTCTGCAGGCATTGGAGACGTACTGGAGGAGGTGATCAGACAGGCTGGGGTCTTCTACCCAAACGTCAAAGTCTTCTCCAACTACATGGACTTTGATGAAACTGTGAGTGCTGTGCTGTTTAGCATGTATTTCCAAACAAAACCAGTATTTTTTTCTTATCACAATGATTTTTCCCAATACAAAATTGTCAGGAGCTGTGGGGAAAATGGATTGCACAACAGTTTCTATCCTTGACCTATTGACAATGACATAATATATTTATGGTTATATGTGTATGAAGATTTGCTATTGGTATTATTCTTTTACTTTTAGTCTAGTCTATTTACTTCTAGTATCTTTTATGTAGGCTTTTATGTATGACTATTTGAAACTGTTTATTTTTAATGATAATGTTGATGGTGTATTTTACATAGCTTTGGACAAAAGCATCTGCCAACCATTATCGTATACATCATGCCTGTTGAATCATTCACTACATTACATTTATTCATTTAGCAGACACTGTTGTCCAAAGGGACTTACATATGTCCACTATATTATAAGGGATTACATTGTCCCCGGAGCAACTTGGGGTTAAGTGCTCAAGGGCACAACGGTGGACACCGGGAATTGAACCCACAACTTTCAGGCTGCTGCACACTAGTCCAGCTCCTTTTTTTAATTTTATTTTTAAAAAAATTTTTTTGGGGCTTTTTATGCCTTTAATTAGACAGGACAGTGGAGAAAGACAGGAGGTGAGTGGGAGAGAGAGTCGGGGTGGGATCCGGAAAGGACCACCGGGTGGGAATCAAACCCGGGTCGCCGGCATATGGTGCAGGTGCCCCAGCCAGTTGCGCCACGGACGCGGGCGAGAGGCAAAGAACTCCCCGATGCGCAGCGGAGCCAAGTCCATTAATTCCGTATAACAGGACACCTCGAAGGCCGTTATCCCGCTTATCACCCGGTTGCCACTATAGGCAATAGTCGTGCCTTTAACACACAAAGGAAACAAGCGGTTCCGTTTAAAAAGAAGCCGACTTGTACAACTTTCTTTGGCCCTATAACAGCGATAGCATGGACAGTTAGCTTGTTTACAGTTGATTCCATTGTTGCGAAGCCTGCTTTCAGGCTCAACCGTCGTCCTACTATGGTTGTTATAGTTACCATTCATAAGCATCGATATGGAACGGTGATTAAACTTTTTTTACCAGATCTACTTCATAGGTGTCCTGTTATTCTCAATTAATAGCCACCCCACCAGCCAATCAGAAAAGAGTATTTCTTCTCTCCGGGTGATAACAGTACATTACTTGACTACTGTACATGTGCAATAGTCAAGTAATTTACTGTTATCCTATTATATGTAGCAGTACTGATAAGGCTTTAGTACTGAACTGATATTGTTTGTTCATTAGGGCACATTGCGGGCTTTCAAAGGTGAACTCATCCACACCTATAACAAGCGGGAGGGAGCCCTGCTCAACACTGGCCACTTCCAGGAACTCCATGACCGCCACAACGTCCTGCTGCTGGGAGACTCGATAGGGGACCTCACCATGGCCGACGGGGTGCAGAACATAGAGAACATACTGAAAATTGGCTATCTAAACGACAAGGTACGGTACATACATACATGCATACTAGGGATGTCAGAGTACCAGAAAATATAGTAGTCCATACCATTACCAGTGAAATTAAATGATTCCCAAATCGATACCATGGTAAAAACTAAATTATCTCATGTTTCTCAATTAAGGTGACTTCAGTCCCAAGATTTCTCAATTTTCATTGCTGTCATTTTAAAACGATTGGCAGAACTGATGATAGCCTACTGTACTCCATGGCAGGCTATAGAAACAGTAAAACAAAACAAAATAATCTTCATAACAGTAGTACAAGTCACAAGAAATATTCCTATTGAATCAATACAAAGGCTGAGGTGCTGGCATACTTTCATGTTTTCAGAATTTTAGCATCAATTTGGTATTGGCTCTCGTGACATCCCAAACAAACATACATACATACATACATACATACTTATTACACGGCTCTTCATAATTCTGCAGAATGCTCTATTCACTTCAATGGGCCTTCCCAACGTTCGGTGGTCTGATATTTCTCGATAACAGACTGTTGCTAAGTATAACCGGCCGCTGTTAAGGAAAATGGGTTTTGTGCTTCTTATTCATGTCTTTCATATCACTCCTGGGGTCCTGTTCGCACCGTCGGGACTTATTTTCCGATAATGGCCGGCGTTCTATACATTACCCCTTACATATCGTATACATACAGAGAGACACAAAATCTATTGATTTCTATGTATAAGTGAAGATGTGTCATTTCTAATGCGAACTTGTTTGTTTGCCATTCTGTGCTGCAGGTGGAGGAGAGGATGGAGTCCTACCTCAAATCCTATGATGTTGTCTTGGTGAAAGACGAAACTATGGAGGTGCCCAACGGCATCTTGCAGTACATCACTGGCAGCCAGTGACCAGTCTCTCCACCCCAGCCCACCTCAGGCACCCACCTCCCACTCATGTCCCTGGACGCTCAGCTCGCAGTGCGGGGTCGGCCCTCTTGCCCCTTCCTTGTGTCCCTGACTGACAGGAAGGTGTCTTGAGTCCCCCGCCTACCAGCTTTCGAGTCCTGACCTTCCCCACCGCAACATATAGCGCTGGTGGACCCCGTGCTGTTGGCGTGCCATTCTTTTCCCCTGTGGACGTGTGTTTTAAGTGTTGCAGTCTGAGGAACGGTTGACCTGATGTTTTCTTTACATGCACCTGTTTCTTCCCTTTGTCACATTCACAAGTGTCACGTGGAAGTTTAGCTGTACCTCAAAATCCTTCACAGCTTTACTATCTTTTTTCATGTGTCACAATGTCACAATGTCTGATAAGCCTAATTTCACACACACACACAGATTTAGATATACGTCCACATTTCGAACAGAAGGGGGCATTTGATTTGCCCCGAGTTGTTTAAAATGCATGAGACATTACTGGACCTAACACATTTGTACTATGGAGAGCTTCAGTCTTTGGAACATAGTTTGAGCACCTTTACTGGCCATTCGTCTGTAATGTCTGCTGTTCTGAAGTAACTGGCAACAGGTTTACAGAGAGGGTCCAATGCAAGGGCATCGGTGGCAGCCTCACTCAAGCTTATTTGTAAACACCACCGATGTATGTGTTGATAAGGGACTTATTTTGACAGCATATACTGCTGTCCCTTAGTTTGTTATTTAGACTGTGACAGTGTATTTGGTTTAATTGCTTTTATTGTTTTAGTGTGTTTTTTATGCTTTGCTATGCTGGCAGTGAACTTGATATCCTGATCATGGTTTACTTTTTAAGTCTCACAGTGGCAAAGAAACTGAAGATATCACAAAGCCTGTTCCACTGATGTTCTATGTAACAGAACCAGCTGAAAGGTCTGTTCCACTGATGTTCTATGTAACAGAACCAGCTGAAAGGTCTGTTCCACTGATGTTCTATGTAACAGAGCCAGCTGAAAGAGTGCTGGTGGTTTGTTTTCTGTTTCACCCCCAGGACTGTGCTTGCTCGGTGCATCAGCCAGAGTGGCTTTAGCATTGTGACTAGTACATCACATGGCACTGTTCCTGGAGCAGCACCCTTGTCCTGAGTGTGGGACTCTGGAGTTTGAACGTTTTGCTATGAATGTCAATGAGTGTTCTCACTCGTGGCCTTTTCTGTCCATCCATCGAGCCAGACTAAAATCTCAAAGCCACAGCAGCCATTTTCAAAGTATTTGCTTAGAATGTATTTGCATTGTCAGTGGAGTTCAATTTAAACATGAATAGTTCTTTTCTAATTTTTCAGTATTTGTTTTTTGATATCTCTCCAAGACAAAACAATATGTGTATCGATATGTAACTGCACTTTCATACCCAGAGGACGAATTTTAAGAACTACTACTGAATGTACAGTACGTAGCAATAAGCAGTGCTTTGTTCTTATGCCAAGGGTTCATCGGTACTTATGTGCAGTTTTGTTTTTATAGCACTGACTACAACACTGTGTCAGGAAAGATCTTTCCCAGAATGCCACTGTTACAGTGAAACTATAAAACATATTTGATCATCTGTGCACAGCAAGATGGAAGAATTACCAAACAGCAGAACATTCTCAGTGGCAACGTAAAGGCTTGCATGGCAAACATGTTTATCCGGTAGTCTGCATCTCATCCAGTTCTACTCTGTGATCTTAGAAATGTTTCAGATATATCAGAGGCTTTCTGTCTCTAACACATGTCCCATCCAGCACGCTTTCAGGCCATATGCGGCTAATCCAATGGCAGTTGCGTCCATTCTGCATATTGCAATAATCCAGAGTTAAGTGTTTTAGACATTTATTAAACATGTTTTTAAGGAAATGTATGTTGTGTGGGCTCTCTGTGAACCAGACTCATTTTAAGCTCTACATGAGTATCATATTTTGAAGGGAAGTAACAGAGTGGTTTTGTATTAACTTCCACAGTTACCACTTATAGTGTCTTTAATTGTAATAAAAAAAACATGTCTTTCAGTTTACAAACTTTTTCCTCAATGGCCAGAGATTTCTTTTGCATGTTTCCAAATAATTTCAACTATGAAACAAGTTGTTCTTTCCATGCTAGGGAACGTACTAGTTTCAGGAGGGCATTTAGGTCATGAAAGAAATTCTCACCAAAATGTGACTACTGGTGGACCCTCTTGGCCCCATTTTCTATGTCAGTCTGGAGGTGAGCTAATCAGGAGTAAGTATGACAATATTCTATCAGCCACTTGATGGCACTGTTACACACAGCTTAGAAGACAACTGCCCACTTCTGTCTTAAAAACCGTACACATGTAATTTTATTTTTAAGCAATGGTTTACATGAAAATGTATTTCAACATTGTGCTAATTAAGAAATACAGCTGCACTTATTTACCGATCCAACTTTATTAAAAACAAAGCAGTGCCCATGGGTAACAATTTTAATGAACTAAAAAAACCTACAAAAATTGCACATACAATGTGCCGTTTTGGACAGGATAATACACTGTTTTCATACAGTTCAATGACCTCTCTATCCAAACTTTGAAAGGGCTGGCCTGGCCAGAAAAAAGTAACCTTGTACGTATGACTTGAGTCATAACACCATTTCCACATTACATATTTAGTCTTTATTTACTTACAAAAACAGCTTGTTTATTCTTTGACATGTCAGACAATCCAAGGAACTTAAAAAAACAACTTGTATTGCACATACCCTGTCTAAAATACTCAGCCACCCGTTTTCATATCTGGAGGCAAACCATGCCTCGTGTGGATATTTGCAGTGCACCAAGGGATTCTGGTTCTGAATGAGTGGTTGCTGGTTGTTCTGTTTAATGACTTGATAGACAAGAATTGGGTGAAATTTTGCTGGTATGGGTTCCCAGTCTCTGCCTCCTCTCCTTCTCCACTGATCTCTCTCTGTGGTTTAACTTGCATTGGTCCTCCTTTACAGTTCTTCGTGCTTGGGAGGGTCCTCATCTGATTTGAGTTTCAGCTCTTCTGCTGTGATCTTACCATCTTTGTTACGATCCTGATTGACAAACATGTCCTTAATGACCACCTCACCGTCGATGCCCGGACGCATGCGGCCTTTGCCCTCAGTAATCTGGGACTGGATGAACTCCGTAAACTAGACAGACAAAAGAAGAGCAATTATGAGCATCTCATCTATTAAGACGACTCGTTTTTCATCTGGAATACTGTAAATATTTTGTGTGACAGTGTGCACACATTCTCTTTAGTCCCCTGTAAGGTGTGTGTGTGTGTGTGTGTGTGTGTGTGTGAGAGAAAGAGAGGGCATTGTTTGTGCCAAGGTCCACTTTATGTTTCTGACCTCTTCTAGAGGGACCTCCTGGTCCTTATTCAGGTCCATGGCGGGGAACAGTGGGTCTGGGCTGTCTCCGAGCCACACAAACAGGTAGCCGTCAGGAATGCCCTTCTGCAGCTCCAGCAGCTCCAGCTCAAACAGCAGGACCGCACTGCTGGGCACCTCGGCGGCTACACACACACACACACACACACACACACACACACACACACACCAGCACCAGAAGAGAGGGAGCTAAGAACCAGGCAACACACTAATGGTGATATGTATCATGTTACTGGCATATGAGCACTCTTTAAAGGTCATTTAAAGTGTATTTTTGGACATAAGGTGTACCCCTCTGAAATCAAGTTTTTCTAGGTGCAATACAAGAGATAGATAGATAGATACTTTATTGATCCCCAAGGGGAAATATGGAAGCGCAGTGAGTGTTAACACCAGAGGGAACCAAAATGGCGGATATCTAGCCAAATATGGTCAATTCTGGGTGGACATCAGCCGTTTCCTGTTTACTATGAGTCTGGCTCCAAACACACACTACACAGACACAGTCAATCTGGCTGAAATTTTGCCAATATGGCCGACCAATTTTGTCTTAATTCCTTCAGAGCGTACGTGATTAACACCATGCTGTCCAGGCTTTCCACAGTCATTGCTCTTAACCCTGTGGCCCTCCCTGCCTTACCTCCACTCTCCCCATGACCAAGGTGAGGGGGCACGATGACCACCCTCTTCTCCCCCACGCACATGCCCTGGAGCCCATCGTCCAGACCCTGGATGATCTTGCCAGCCCCCAGCTGGGTCCGAGGGGGCAGATTATGACTATCTCTGCAGAGAGGAGAGTGGAGAGATGGAGAGAGGACAGCAAGAGGGAGGGAGACAAGATGGAGACACACAAGTGAGTTCACTCGGACACGAGGATAAGACTGATGGTTGGTTAGTTGGTTAACACATCTGAGCTGCTGACCACAGAGTGCCCATACACATTTTTTCCTCCAGTGGGTTTGCGTGCAACGGTGCGCTGAAAGCCGAGGCGTTTGGCAACTCACGAGGTGTAGAGCAGAGTGTCGTCCATGAGAGAGCAGTTGTAACGGTACTGGATGAGGTCATTGACTTCGGTGGTCTGATTACAGACCTGTGGTTTATGGGTCACCTGGATATTCACAGTGTCGTTGGGATTGTGGAAGTCGATCACGTGAATGTTAAAGATGAGCACAGCAGACCCGGGGATCATGCCCTCTGAAAAAGAGAGAGAGAGAGACAGAGAGAGAGAGAGTATTAAGGAAAGTGAGCTGATTAAACCTGATATAAATAACCAATTATGTTCATGTTTGAAAACAGATCTGACTGCTGTTTACAAAGCAAAGTGGAGGTTCATGGCCTGTGCGTTGTGCATAGTGTTCAACTTCCACCCACTCACCCAGCCCCTTCTCGCCGTAGGCCAAGTGAGGTGGGATTGTGACCTTTTTCTTCTCTCCGACACACACTCCCTGCAGAGCCTTGTCCATGCCGAGGATCACGAAGCCCATCCCGATGTACGTGTTGTACGTGCTGTTGCGCTGGTAGCTAGTGAGGACAGTGAGAGATGGAGTCATGAACTCATTGCCAGTATGGACTTTATCAGTCACATTTTTTTGTCTCCAGGGGCCACAATGATGTGCTGACGGTGTTGGGGCCACACAGCAAGTTTAAACTAGACACTACAATCACAGTCACATTCTTTTCTTGTGATCTTTGCACAGTGAAGAGACTGTGCTCTGTGTGTTCACTTGTGCTTGAGCTGTATGGAGACGAGTCTCCTATCACCCTCCTCTAAAATCTGCCCTGGTGTTGTTGGCATATACTGTTATTGGTTAGATGTTACACGGGAACGCTGGCGACTACGCCGTGTTTACTCTGTAAAGTGACCTTGGGTGTTTTGTAAGGCGCTATGTACTGTTATTGGTTAGATGTTACTTTGTGTCTTTCACTGTAAACCAGTTTTCCCTTGGGGACAGTAATTGTACATTGACTGATGTTATAACTGAGTAATGTTTTTCTGTTCTTCTACCATGTCAGCATCAGTAGTATGAGTATCCAATCAGACGGCAGCTTACCTGCTATCAAAGAGGGTCCCATCCTGGAGGGTGCCATTGTAGTGGTAGCGGATGTAATCGCCTGACACCGATTTCCTTGAACACAGCTCAGGTGTATACAGAATCTCAGACACTACAGTGTCGTTGGTATGGAAGTGGTCAACCAACACCACATCAAACATCAGAGAGGCATATGGGGGGATCTGATTACCTGGACAAGGGGAGGGTCACGGCAATGACATAAGTCTGAGAGTGAATGTTCTGTAATTGCAACCAACTGCTATACAGTACAACCTGAACCCCTTCATTTGGGATATGTGTAATGTAGCATTTGCTATGGATTACTTGATATGAATTGACTCAAAAAAGTAGAAAAATCCTTAAAAACAAGAGAAGCTACTTGAAAATAACACCATTTGTTGCTGATTGAAACAGACATGCATGAAAAGGGTCAGAAACCATGGTTACCATATCCCTTGTCCTCGTAGCCCAGGAATGGGGGGATGATGATGGACCGTCTCTCTCCCACACACATGCCCAGCAGGCCCATGTCCATGCCTTTGATCAGGTAACCCTGGCCAACATACGTGTCATACGTCTGCCCTCTGGCATGGCTGCATGGGATGAGGAAAAAGACAAGCAAAGCTTTTCTTTGAGGAGTCTGGCTCACCAGCTGAATTATGCAATTACAAATGCAGATGTCTGCACAAGCAACCTGCATACACTTGAGTAGTATAAACAGGCATACCTGCTGGTGTTTATACACACTTACACTCTTATTAGTAAATGTCCAGGCCAGACCGTAAACACACTTTTTTCAGATATTATGCAAATATGTATACAGATAAAAAGCTTGTTAATGTGCCAGGGAATTACCGTAAGATAAGTGCCTATATTGCAACCGCTTCTTTCTATTGTAGAGAAACAACAATGGTAATCTATTTCTGAATGGTAATCTATTTCTGAATGGTCAATTATAATTCACTGTTGTTCCCTTATATGGTTAATGTGCCAAACAGTCTAGTGAATTTTCCACACAGGAATTCAACAGATTTAAAGAATTTGGTGAATTTACCACAATAATTAAGAAGGAAAATATCAAATGTATCTCCAATAAGGTTGGAACAATGTCATTTTTTCAGTTTCAAATTGTCAGTTCACTTTTAGTTGCTGGTGCAATTGAATGAAATGGGATAACTGGGGATAATACACAAGGCAACTGCTATCTCCTTCTCCTATCTCCTTAGGCCAGGGGTAGCCTAGGCAACCTGCGGCCCTCTAGCTCCTCTCTAGTGGCTCCCTGGCTTTCTCTAAAAATGGAACAATTTCATATAGTCATTAAGCTTCAAGCTGTCCCAACACATTAACATTTAGAGTACATATTGTACTGTACAATACAGCATATGCAGAGTATGGCGAGTATGCCAAATGCCTGAGGCTAATAAAGATAAACATGTTTAAACTGATTTCTTTTAAATGGTTCCGATATATTTGTGGCCCCAGACAGATTTATTTTTATTTCTGGTCAAAAAAATGGCCCTTTCAAGAGAAAAGGTTGCCGACCCCTGCCTTGAGGCTATGAGGCTATAACACCACATAGTTTGCCTTTTCCTGTTGGAATCAGGAGTGTGAACAAATATCTCATTCCCCGGTTTATTATATAACCAACCTAACCAACTCACCTGGAGTCGAACAAGGTTCCATTCAGCAGAGTTCCATTGTAGTGGTACCGAACGAAGTCTGTGGAAACCACTTTGCGCTTGCAGTCTTGAGGCTTGCTGAGGGTGATGGTTTGCACCTTGTCATCCGTGTTCCATAAATCCAGCAAGAGAACGTCAAAAACCAGGGTGGTGTCTGGAGGAATCACTGTACCTGGGGAAAGGGGTGAAGAGAAGGCGTCTGATCGTGCGTGAGGGGAAGGAACTCCAATCCCAACCTTAACACTAATTTTAGACAAGTAGCCTACTTGTAACATTGTCACTGCAAACGGGGTTCTTAACAGGCTTGTGTTTAACATGGTCCTCTTCCAAAAATAAGGCCTATTGGCCTAATACTTTAAGTCGCTTTTGATAAAAGCGTCTGCTAAATGAATACATGTAAATGTTATACATAAGATGTCATCCGTCGTCGGTTACCTGCGCCAAGGACTCCATAAGCCAGATGAGGGGGGATGGTGAGCTTCCTGCGTTCATTCACACACATTCCCAGCACGCCCCGATCCAGCCCGGTGATCACCACGCTACCCAGTCCGACCTGGCCCACGAATGGTTTACCTTTATCATGACTGAACACAACGATTTGGGTATAGGAGAGGGGGAGGTAAGGGGCAGGAATAGCAAATCCACAGTATATCCCTATAATCACTGAAAGTATTGAGAGATGCAAAGTTGGTTCTAGCTACTGACGCTGTGACTGGTCGAGGTTTGCATGCGTGGCAAGCTGCGGTTTTGATTTGATAGGAGTACTCATCCGAGCTGCTTTTCGAGAGAACTATATGAGAACTGCTAGGACAATGCATGACCTAAGTGCGTCACTAACGCAAAACGTTACCACTTGGACTATGCAATGAATAAACTTCTGCACTGCGATGTCCTCACTGTGGAACTTGGTTGGTCACATGGTAATAAAAGCAAAATAAATCCACCCGTACATTTAATATAAAACATTTGTGACCATTGCTACAACAGATCGGGTTTTGCACAACCTAGCCTACAATTAACACCAAATAAGTATAACATGGAGATGCAGGACAGTCAGATTCTTGCATCCAATTTCCGGGGCGCAGATCAAGAATGTGCGCAGCAAACGAAATAATCTTATTTTAATCTCGTATTATCTCAGTAGCCTTACCTCGATTCAAACTTTTTCCCATCAAGAAGAGTTCCATTGAAATGATATCGGACAAAATCCCCGGTTTGCACTTCTCTTGGACAAAGTGCGGGTATGGAGTAGCGATCAATAACCAAGTCATCCAATGGACTAGAATCACACTTTACATAGATTACTGAGATGACAGCGATAACCAACATGTACTTCAGCTCCATTTCAAATGTCCCGTCTTCTGTGGTGTACTCAACAGCTATTTTCCCCGACGTTTAAGGTCTTCTGCAGGAGCTTCAACTTTTATTTTCTCTTCAGTTGCAGGGGCGGTGAAAATGAAGGGCCTGTTAGACTGTTGACCATTTTACGCATCACGGAACGGTGGGGGCTCGGTCTCTCCCCAAACTTGCTCCCCCTCTCCCAAGAATCTGTAAACGTGTTAAGTCGCTGCCTGCCCGAAACCATGAATATCAACCATGCATATTAGTTTAGCGTATGCTGTTGTTTAGAACCGTTTTGTAGATATTAAAAAGAACTTTAATGGACTACACATGCCTTTTGGATTTGAAAGAAAGACTTACAGCGTATTTGAGCGAGTTTATTCAATAGGTTTAGGTAGAGGCATTCGTGTTTAACGTTCGTGAGACATCAGAGATTGAAGGCCCAAACAGCAAGTAATGGGGGCTACTGCTTGTGAATCGCTGCAGGGTCCTACAAGGACTAGATTAGTCTCGATTTGAGTTTGCCAACGTTTGCTTTCGAACCACTGACATTTCATTCTTTGTTTCCTTATTTAAAACATAACATGTTATAAAGAAGTGGATGTCATTCATTCAATGTTGGGGAATATTACTCCATTAATTCGCACATGCAAGCGACCACATTTTTTTCTCCTGAGAAGGTAAAATGTGTGATTCAAGTTTCAGTCTCAACGTGTAAAGTTGGGGGTGGCTTTAACTGGCCGTGCAAAATGCGCCCCCAGGCAGCCTAAAAACTAAACTACTCTCGTCAGTTGGCCTGCTCTTAATGGAATTGGCGGTTTAAATATTCGGTCCTAAAATATGTAAGTCATGCTACTGCCTGTAATTTACCTGATGCTTTGTCAGCTCAACAAGGCGTTTATACAAAATTGAGGCAGCAATGGAGTGTTTTAACGCGTGGTGAATAGGCGGCGTTGAGACCCGGGGAAACTTTTCAACCCCCAAATCACCGTCTGCCGCACAACTCCCGTTAAAACGGTAGAAAAATCTAGTAGACTTTTCCGTCCCCGCCTCCCGGCCCATTCACATCGGGCCAAGGCGCAGCATACGTGCAGACAGACATGAACACTTACTGCTAAAACCTGGATTGTTGGTCACAGAAGATTTTTTAATGGTTGGTGGAAAGGACAGTCGATGATCTTACCGGTAACCCATAACATGGCCTCTCCTACCCACAGCATAAGAGAAATCGCTCTATATGTCTGCGTATGGACAATTTTATTTGCTTCCGTACCGGCGCAAGCTCAGTATGAGAAGTACAGCTTCAAGAGTTTTTCACAGTCGGAGCTGATGCCACTGGAGTCGGCGTATGGATACGCGCTGGAGCAGTATGGTGTTCAGAATTGGAAGGAGAGTATAAAATATCTGGAATTAAGTTTACGGCTACACAGACTTCTAAAGGACAGCGAAGCCTACTGTAGCCAGAACTGCAGTCAGGTCAGCCGGGACCATGACGAACTCTTTCAGGATACCAGTCTTCGGATAATGGGACACTTTTTACAGCGGGCATCCTGCCTTAAAAACTGCAAGAAGAACTTCCCGGTGTTTTCAGTAGCCTATCCAAAGAGAGTGACCTTAGAGGCTTTTGAAAGAAGGGAGCCATACCGGTACATGCAGTATGCGTATTACCAGGTAGGGGCTACTCTTGTGCCCATGAGCTTTACGAGGAATGATAACAATTAGCAAACAGGAAAGTGTATTAGTTTGAAGTGAGTTGTTGGGTACAGCATTTGGGTAGGCCTACAGCAATTAACATTTCGCAACATTGATTTTATGGATTGGTTTAGATGTGTCAATAGCCAGCCAGGGGAGTTTATAACCCAGTCTGAATTATGGTCAGATATAGGGGCCTTCATGTGTCAAAAATACTTAGTTGCAGGGCTACTTGGAAAAGTAGATTAGCAGAGAAGGATGAACCGCTTGAAGGGATAGGCCTTCCAAGTCCTGTGGCCACTCCAAAATATTTACCTGATGCATGTGTCACTATAATAGTAAGATAATAACCACATAGTCTACTTGTGATAAGTTCATTAAATGTCACTTGTCATTGTACGCTGGGCAATATCAGCAATATTGGTTTTCAAATGTGCGTGAAGGTTTTCCTGGCTGTACTCTGTACAGCCCTCTAGCCGACAGAGAGGTGAACTCAGCTCAGCACAAGGAGATGCCACGTCCCCCTATCCAGACTGCGCCCCTTCAAATATCTAACCCCCCTACTAAATACACACATCAGAGAACTATACGGACAAAAGGCTTATTCTCTTGGCCTCCTGAGCACACCACATGCGGATGACATCTGGTCACTGCCCAAGAGGGGTTCAGTCAACTCAAACGGTCTGCCATTCATCAACCTCTGAGGTCCAGCATTGCCCTCGCCGATTCAGACACGTAATTTCAACGTTATCGGATCCATAAAAGTTAATGTTATTCAGTTCAATCAGACTTTCAGATAGCAACATTATTATATAAACACACCACGTCTGAAAGTGGGCCCAATCAGCTCAACATGTTCAAATTCTCTGACAAGGTTGTTATTTTCCTAGGGGCATCAGCATTCTTATGCAAATGGTCCATTCTCTGTACAGAGACCATGACTTTATGTAAGTTGACTTCAGGAAGCATTTACATTCACTGCCTCTCATCAAAGTGTCTTGTTGAAAAAACCTAACTACTGGTTTGGGTCTTGCCTAATTATATTGCTCTGGCAAAAACACAGTCTTCCCATGACCCTCTGCGTGCGGTTCAATGCATGCTTACTACATGCCCCGTAAAACTAAGTATTACACTGCTGCTGGTGTCTGTTAGAACATCCATTTAGAACAGAGATGAAACTACCTGATATGACAGCACTTTGAAAACATTGACAGGAAGCATCTCCTGTGTGATTTTTTTTTTTAAATAGAGGCTTTTGGCTTATCGTAGTTCTGTATTACCTATGCCTTTGGGTGGGGGACACAGATGTGTACTGTGGAGGTAATTAGGGATATTACTTTGATCAGATTTGAACAGTAAGACCAGGAGTGATCCCATTATGGCCTGTATGCAAGCTGTGCATGCTTTATGCTCTTTTAAAGTAATAGTTGATGAGTTGGACCAGCTGTTCTTTATCAAATCAGATTAAATTCTAAACAGTATAAACTTTGATAAATAATTGCTAATTTCTATAAATTTGATACTGCTGACATTCGTTCTGGAGGTTTAAATCTTTGTCATTTTCTCTTTCTCTCTCTCTCTCTCTCTCACACACACACACACACGCACAATGTACATCTTCTACAAACGAACACAATTTTATATCTGTTTTATCTGTGTATGTATCCCCCTCCTCTAGCTGAATTACCTGGAGAAGGCTGTGTCAGCCGCCCACACATTCCTGCAGAGGAACCCTGGAGAACCTCTCCTCACCAAGAACATGAACTACTACAAGAGTCTCTTCGATGTGGAGGAGTATCTCATTGACCATGAGGAGAAACTCTATGAGGTAGTTTGGTCTTAAGTCTAGATTTTTATCATGCTCATACGCACACACACACACACACACACACACACACACACACACACACACACACACACACACACATACACACACACACATTTACACACATTCAAACACCCTCATATAGACTACACATACATTGCTATATTACTTCATTGTTATCAAATACAAAGAGGGACTGAATGCAGTGGCCACCCCAATGCACACAAAAACAGACACACACACACACACACACACACACACACTCTTTTTTCTGTCTCTCTCTAACTTTATACTCTTTGTTTTCTTCAGGGTGCTTTTCTAAAAGCTGTGAAGTTGTTCAATGCAGGGGATTTCAGTAACAGTGCATTTAACATGGAGCAGGCGGCTACAGAGTATTTGAAAGTATATGACCTCTGTCTCGCCGCCTGTGAGGGGTCATACGAGGTCACAGAGTTCAAGGATTTCTACCCCACCTTAGCAGGTGAGCAGAACCTTTTTAGCGGTCCAGTTGCCTTTTTTCTGGAGAGCACCTTAATAAGACAGTGCTCATTATTAAGAGGACCATAAGGGACACCTCTACTGAATTATACTCTCTGGGCTAAATATAATGCTTCAGGGTCCAGAGATGGTCAACTGAGATGGTCAACTAAGCTAAATGTAATGCTTCAGGGTCCAGTGATGGTCAACTGAGATGGTCAACTAAGAGACAGCAGTTATTTGAAAGTGGATTGATATTACAGACATTACAAACGATTTAGTCTGAAAAGGTTCTGTGGCAGCCCTTGCACAGTACTCCACGGTGATGAAATTCTTCTGCGGCAGACAGAGGAAAGGGCTCAGTGCTCGGGGATTGTAAAGGCTATCCTGGGAGGACGCATCAGACATTTTGGCCGATGGCCTGAAAAGACTTGACAGTTTTATACTTCAGTGTTCATTTTTTGCTGACGCTGGTCGTGGTGCCTGGTGTACAATGTGTGTCCTCTGTCTCTGCGTAGACCTGTATGTGGACGTGCTGACCTGTAAGGTGAAGTGTGAGGCCAATCTCACGCCCAACGTCGGAGGCTTTTTCGTCGAGAAGTTTGTCGCTACCATGTATCACTACATGCAGTTTGCCTATTATAAGCGTGAGTGTTGTCATAGCATGCTCACACACACACAGTAAACACATACATACATGCATGCACAGACACACACACACACAAACACACACACACACACACTCACAATACAGACAGGACATGGAACTGTGTCTTACTGCCGTGTGTGTGTGTGTGTGTGTGTGTGTGTGTGTGTCTATTCTATTACTGTGTAGTGAATGACGTCCGCAGTGCAGCTCCATGTGCCGCCAGCTACATGCTCTTTGATCCCTCGGATGAAGTGATGCAGAAGAATATGGTCTACTACAAGTTCTACAGAGAGCAGTGGGGCCTGGAGGAGGAACACTTCAAACCACGGCCGGTCAGTCTGCCTCGCCCTCCCTCACCCTTTCAGTCACACACACACACGCACACACAGAGGGAAAGATTGAGAGAGAGAGAGAGAGAGAGAGAGAGAGAGAGACACACAGACAACACACACACACATGCAGAAAGAGAGAGAGAGAGAGATACACAGACAACACACACACACATGCAAAGAGAGAGACACTCAGTCACTGTCTGTCTCTTAAAACATACTCTCAGACATGTGCAGAAGAAACTCATAAAATGTCAAATTTGAAAAGCCTATTTTAGTGTGAACGCAGACACCAGGCGAAGGTAGCAATTAAGCAATCTCATAACTCAGAATGGTTTTCAGTCAAGCATTCCTTGACTTTGACACGCACACACACACACACACACACACACACACACACACACTCCATCTCTGCACCATGACAAAAGCTCCTGTGAAAAGCCTTCAATTACCCCTTTTGACAAATGTTGACTTGGTGTGTAAGCTCCTTCCACTGGGTATGAAATATCTAAACTGTGCCTATAAGGAGAGTGTATGAGGAGAATAACACACGCAGTCCTTCGAACCAAGTGCTTTCATTTGTGTTGATGTCTGAGAAGTCTTTGTGCTCGCGCTTTGTGCTATTGGCAGGAGGCTGTCCGCTACTTCAATCAGACAGCTAAGCAGAAGGAAATGCTGGAGTTTGCCCAAAACTATCTACAGACAGATGACGAGGTAACAAAAGCAACTCACAATACACACACACACACACACACACACACACACACACACACACACCATTTAATGAATAACCATTTAACTTTCAAAGTGCTTTTTCATCACAGGCTCCAACAAACCCATGCCTGTGAATCTGGCTGGTCCAACATAGTTTATGATAACGGAACAATTTCGCAAAGTTAGCAAGTGGTTCATGCCTGTTGCGAGAAAATGGTTTCCATGTCTTCCTAAACTTCCTGTCTCCGCAATCCATTTGCCTTTAGAGTCTAAACACCTACAGATTAACAGTGTGGTAACAAAAACCACATCTTGGCTCCAAGGGAGGGAATTAAGGCAAGGAGCACTTGTGGCAGAGAAAGCTTACTATAGAGAGGGGGAAAGTGTTTGTTTGTGTGTGTACCAGAGAGAGAGAGTGAGTGAAAGTGAATGTGTTTTTGTGTGTGTGAGAGAAAGTGTGCATGTGTGTGTGAGTTTCCCACTTTAAGTGTGGTATGTGGCATTGAGATGCTGACGCTAGGCGGGACAGTCTGACCACTCCTATTCCCTGACCCAGCTGGAGAGGAGAGCTCTCTTCAGTGGGCCCAATCAGCTTGCGTTTGAGTGGGAGGGGAGAAGGAAGTCTCCTGTCATGACCTGCCACTTTTACTGCCACTGATGACTCTGGAAGACTCTCAGTCATTACACTTTACAGCTTTACATCCTGCAAACACTGTCATATAAGTAGAGTCCAAATTGAAGTCCTTTTAAAAGTTGGAAATGAAATTAAGATAGAGGGTTGGCAGTGTTTATCCTGCAGACATACTCTCATAGAACATGTATGATTTGTATTGCTTATTCAGCGGTTGAATCTATATGGTATGAATCTAGAAAAAAGCAGGATTTGGTAGAGCACGAAGGGTCGGTGTTCAGGGGCTGATTTGTGCTTTTGGGGCATCTTTAGTGGTCCTTCTGATGAGCGGCTTGTTGGATGTGTTGTGTGCAGGACGTAGTCAGTCCAGAGGAGCATGTGACTGGACTGGCCTCCCCGCCGGACGAGGAGTTTGAGGGGATCGGCGATTACGAGGAGTCCTTCCTGGCCGAGTGGTGGCAGGAGCCCAAAACCAAAGGGGACAATGGAGAGACAGAAGACAGAAGAGAAGTGTAGAATGCATATGCACACACACACACACACACACACACACACACACCACACACACACACACACACACACAGGGATGGGCGAAAAAACATCAAAATGTATTTTAAAATAGAATATCAAATTCCCTAATTTTAAGTGTATCTAAATAAACTACAAAATACAGTAGCCACGGCATGTATCAAAATAAAATACTGTATTTTTGTATTTTCAAAATACTAAAAATACTCTTTAAAGGGACCTGTCCTACATGGCAGGTGAAATCAGTTCCTGGCATTTTATCCGTATTTGTATAGTTTAGTATTAGTTATTAGATTATTTTTCTTGAGAACTTTAATCATCAGTAGGCAAATTAACATGATCATCCAATCGGAACAGATGAACCGGTTATGTGTTTGGCCTGCAACGTTGTGAGTTTTTTGTACCTTAAAATAATGTTTGCAAAATCGTTTCAGTGGTTCATCAACTCGTAACAGGGTGAACGACACTTCTGCATTCGCTTTGCGGCCCTCTATCGGCTATAACCGCACTATGTAAGTTTGCCAGATCGGGTAGCGGATCTGTAGTTCGATGGAATGAGACATAAGAAACTACAAATTTGACATGCTTCTGACGTCTCAATACATCATACTTTCATAAAATCATGCAACATACTCTACCTTGTCTGTGGACATTGTTATTTCCAAATGTGCTGGATAAACAAATAGCGTGCGTGCGACAGAGGAAAAGTGCTTTGGTGTTGCTTTAAGAAGTTGGCCCATGTATCAGCTAAAGCATTTTCACGTATTCTGGGCATGCACTGACAATGTCAGAGACTTCTTCATCCATATTATATGTCAGTGTGCCATGAGTTTGAAGCGTTTTTTCAATATTTCCTGATTTGCCATTCAGATCAGAAATGGTTAGTTCCCCATTCCTCAACATCTTTACTGATTATATCTTTACATGTTTTAATGCTGATGCATTCAGACTGGCCTAATGAGAGGGGGGGGGGGCAAAAACTGACTTATTTATTTATTTTAGTTAAAACGTTTCTTAGGGTGCAGTTTTGGTTTACAATATTGTTTACATGGAGCCATGGTAATATAGCCACACAAAGGCCTGCTCAGAAAGCAAGTTTTTGAATATTTGCTAAGCTTTGGCCACAATATTTGGACTTACTTTCTATACCAATGCATACATTTGTGTTCATATGATTATAGTTATGGTTGTAATATAAACATATTACCCCATGTGTTCATGAATTTGTGCATATCATTTGTACAAAATACTATTTTGTATTTGAAATACATATTTTTAATATATGTATCATAAATACTGCCCATCCCTGCACAGATACACACACACACAGAGACGATGAACTCTAAACATAACAACACACACACACACACATACACAGACACACATACAGATAACAAGCTTAAACATATTTTTGTCCTCAACTCTCCATCTCCATAGTCCAGGTCATCTTTGGACGTTGCTGGACAATGTTATACGTACCTCAGAGACACCCACACATTATTTTTTTTTATTTGATTTCTTCTTTTTCTTTCAGCTTAGTTTATGGGTGAGGAATGTCTCCAGTCTGACGCTCTGAAGGCTTGAATGAGTTGTACTGATTCCAAGTTATCATGCACCACATATGCCAGTTACGCCTGTACAATAATTGAGCCAGCCATTCAGCATATTGCCTGTGTGCCGCTTCAGTAGTTTTTGTCTTGATCATTTGGGACCAGTTGCTCTGAGGATTCAAAAAGTTGTTAATATTTGTGACTTCAATATGTATGATTTTAATTTAATATTTTAATCATTTGAATGTAACATGTTTTGCTACATTCACTTTTGGGTGCACATCAAGTGAATAGTGTTCCAATTGAAGTGGTCCTTTTGAAAGTTTCAAATGAAATAAAGCATAAAATTGAAATCTAAGTGAGACGCCCCATTTATTCATACCTGGCACGTACGTCTAACAACGATGGTAGTTCAATTAACTAAGTCAGCATTTACACTGTTGGAAATGTGCTATAATAGTGGCATATGGGACTGGAGGAAATTAAATGGTGCAAAGTAGGATGGTGAATCACAGAAGCAGTGCTCTGAATACTGGTTTCACTAGTTCACATTCCTGAATTTGCACAAACATAAAGCATAATACATAACATCATAATAGAAGAGCATGTTTGGCGAAGTCTCTGGCCAGGGTCCTGAAGTGATTCGCGGGATCGTGCCGGAGTCAACTGCGCAGGCAGGAGTCCTGCAGGATTCCGCCATACACCCCTTTATTCTTGAACTATGGAAGACAGGAGGCGTAAGGGGAGGTGGTGGGTTGCGAGCGGAGTAACGCTGATGCTGCAACTACGGCAGGCAGACTGAGAATAAATAGCCTGACTAATTGAAGAGGGGCGTGGCAAATTCCGTCATGCTCCTCCCGAACTTCCGTTTGTAAAACGCCATTTTGTTTTTTCCAAGTTTCTTCTATTGACACATTTAATCTGGGTTATACCTGATTTTACTGTAAAAGGTGGAACATTTTCACCGCAAAACAGACGTGTTGTTTTCGCACATACATAGGCTTGAATACCGAATCAACCGCCCTTAACACTTCTCCCATGTGTTTGCGCAAAACTCTCACTTTTCCCTCAACCCATAAATGCATATGCACGAGAAAGAAAAGGGCAGCTTTCATGAGAGCTAATGAGACCCTTGAAGGTTGTAAGAAATTACTGTAATTGACATTCATGAGATTTTAGCATAATCTGCCAGATTTTATCAAGATAACAAGCAAAAGCTTGCTATGCTGTGGCCTCACCCCGGGTCAGGAAGCACACTGTGGTGTGAATAACACCAACCAAGTATAGAGTGGGCATGAGGGTAGTATAGGCCTTTGAGGACCATCCCAGGCAAGGGGGAGAGATTTGCTATCCTGCTGACCCTGTGACACATCATTACTACTGTATGTAGAACAACCAAAGGTTGCCTGACCTGTTTGCATTAGAAGCCCAATTAATTTACATTTAGAGTGTAGGAGGCACTTTGAAACTGTATATAGGACTAGAGTTTGAGGAGCTGGTGGTTCAGACCAACACCCGAGTTGGTAGCTGGCTGAGGTGAACACCAGCGTGCCTCCGTGTGGCTTAGGCCGACTCATCCACAAGATGGGAGTGCAGTGAAGGCATATCTCTAAGTAGCCTACTTTAGGATAGAGCAAAATCAGCAAGGATGTATTGGGGATTGGAACTCTAATCAAAAGTGGCCAGAATCTTGTTAACAGATAGTAAACCATATATCAATACTCATGCAGATAGAAATACAGACGCATGACAAGGGTATGTGTATTTCATGTCTAAATCTTTATTTTTTCTTTCATTGGTTTCCATTTTACATATATAATCAAGTCCATTCATTCACCTGTCATGGCTGCAAAGTTTAAAAAGGTCATTTTAAAAATCCCCCAGCTAGACAGATGCCTTAGTGGGGGGTTTCGTCTTCAAATCTTTGTTTTTCTTTTTCTTAAACCCAGAAGTTAAAATCACTAAAAACAAAATCAACCAACCCCACCCTCTCAGTGGAACCCCCAGGGTAAGAACACGCTCTATTGACAGTAGTGCATCGGCCTTAGTGCAAAAAAAACTTCTCCAGAATCAAATCACCACTTCACCACTCTCCCTCCCTCCCATCTCTCATTATTCAGCCACACTCCTGCTGACAGCCCAAACAGCCAACTCCCACACACAATCTCTCTTTCACACACACACACACACACACACACACACACACACAGGAGTCAGCTCATTCAGCTGGACATATGTAGGCTGCTGAGAGTGTAACACCTCAGACGCGGCAAAACCAGACCTGCACGCATCACTTAACAGTGCTGCACCACAGGCCCCTCCCCCTCGCCCCAATCTGCTCCACGACTACAGTGTTAGAAAATTGGACGCAGCTGTTTGTTGTGCTGTGTAGGCAGTGTGTTAGGTGTCTGCACCATGCAGGGGACAGTAGGTTCCATTTTTCTCATTAAAAAAAAACACCATTAAGTGCTAAAGTACTGGACGTCGTGGGAATCCTGTTTTTTTTGTTTGTTTGTTTTTTTAAAGCCACATTGGACCATCTAATCTCATTTACAGTGAAAGTCTAAAACGAAGTCTATAGCCAGGGGCTTAATGGGAAACTCATGGCTACAGGTTTATCAACACATATACAGGAGAGCAATGGACCAATGAGGAGAGAGCAGGTAGGATGAATGAGCTGATATTGGTGGTAATATAATATTAAGAGAAGATGGTTAGATTGATGTTTAGGGAAAGTAGGAAGGGATAGTATAAGGATGAATAGAATGAGGATGAAGGGGATAGATAGAGATAGATAGATAGGTAAATAGATAGATATAGATAGATAGATAGATAGATATGATTCATGAGGCAAATGATTAATACATCTTATGAAATAAATTGCACCAATATAACATTTTAAAATCCATAGATTATCAACAGATATTCACATGTATCTCACATATATCTTGCAAATGTAGTTCTCTACAAGTGCATATGAGTGAACACACGTAGTGCTCGATGTATGTTGTTTGCATCACAGGAAACATGTTTTCTCTTCTTTGTGTGCTGCTAAAAGCAGAAGTAGTTGTAGCTCAAAACTGCTCATTTTTTAGGCCAGAGTCTGCTCCGTGACTGGTCACTGCCCCCAGAATGACTTCTGTGACTGGTCAATGGCGCCAGCATCTTCCACATCATGAACTGCTGAACTGTAGGACTCTGCTGACAGCCCTGATTGGTTGCAGCGGCCATATTGAAAGCATTGACTGTTAATGGAACAGTTTCCAAGGCATGGTGCAGTTGACACCAGGTCACTTGGTGCAGGTGACCCCTTTCACCAATGCCATGGCGGAGGCATTGACCCATTACCACTCACAAACTCAGTAGCTCCCCCTAGTGGAACTAGCCAGTAGTAGCACACTGGCCTCAAGGATGTCCAGTTTGAGCTACAACGCCCTCTTGCTAAAAGTCTAAAACTTACAGATCTACAGCACAACATATTAATTAAATGAACATCTATACATAATCAACCTGTGTGTCCACCTTTCCACACAAACATGCACACATACCCCCACACACACATTTGCTCTCCCACACACACATAAACACTTGTGACATTTTATCTAAGGCATTGAGGCCCCTTTAAAATGTTTAATTTTTTGGAACATACAGTGGAAGGCGTATGTTTTCTCACTACCGAAGAGTCTATAGTAAATGTGGAATGTATCTTCTCTACGGTTCTCAGCATACTGACGTGGTCCCTGCCCTTCGATAAGGTTGTCACCAAAACTGGCAGGAGTGACAAAATTATCCTAAAATCAAAATACTTCAGGACAGTGTCCTTCATCTTGCTAACCTGATTGCACATGATCTCTCTCACACACACACTCATACAAATACACCCACCAACACACACACACAGATTTTGAACTACACCAGGCAGATATGTAATATATTTTGGAGTGTCTCCAAAAAACTTCCTTTTGCACACAATCCTGCTAATGGTTAAGTTTGTTTCTTTGGGAAGAGAGTTTTTTGTTTTTCTTCGACCAAAACAACCATGTTGTTATGGTGATTCTCTCTTTTCTTCTAATTGGTTGCCAAAATGCATGCATTACATCCTCATGTCAGACACAAAATGGCTCTCCCAAACATGGAGAGGAGGACCTCTACTGTTCCAAGTGAAAACACACAAAAAGTGCATTCAATCATGCATGTCTTCATGATCAATGTCAAGACCTGGTCCCATGGGGGCTCCTCTGGTCAGCGTCAAGCCAGTTCTCATCATAGGAGCCAGAGACCAAAGGCCGAATGTCATTTGGAAAGACTTTTCCAAAGGTGATATCCATATGGTTCATCATTAATGCTTTCCTTACTGGAAATTCAGGCTTGGAAGATACAGAAATACACACAGTGAGGAATACACACACACACACACACACACACACACACACACACACACACACACGCATACACACTCACAGCTGTCTGCAAATAGCTGTCTTAAAGGACCACCCCTTCTTTTTCTGGGAATGACTATCATGTTGTCAATCCAGTGACGGACAGCCACCTGAAGAGACGTGATTGGTTGGAAGATTATGGGAGGAACTGCTCCACTTCCCCATAAGAGAAGCCAAAAGAGACAGACGGACAGGAAACCAGGACCAATCAGAGGACGAAAGACGGGAAGCAGAAGAGTCTAGTGTTCTTAAAGGGGAAGGCCAGGGATGGAAGACTTGTTCTTCTTCGAGGTGGAAAGGACGTGGTTATGAGGAAGACACAGCAGACAGACAGACAGACAGACAGGCGGCCAGTGGATGGCGAACAGAGAGGACAGAGAGAGGAAGAGAGGGGTCTTAGGCTCCTCCAGATCTGTGGGAAAGAAAGAGAGTGTAAGAGAGGCAGAAGGAAATGTACCAGTAGAAAAGAACAAGTGGAAACAGTGAAGCTGGAGGAAGAGAGGACACAGGGAGACTGGCCTCTGTATTCTACTGCCACATTTCATGGCTGAGGACCAGAGAGTAAGAGTCTATCATCTAATACTACACTTGTCCCAACCATCAACTCGTCTCAAGTGGCAGATGGAATCAGTATTTTGTGACTACAGGCCATGAAGCAAAAACTGTTGCAGAAAGACGTGTTTTAAATAAACGATTCTAAGGATTTAAGGCAGTTCTTTTCTTCTGTTGTTTTCTGGAGTACAATGAGGTTTGTCAATAAGTGTCTGTATTGGATGATGAATTGAACCAGGAGATGGGCTCTGGGTGATGCCGGGAACTGCTACTGATGCTAGTGGAGGTATGTGCTCTCTGTGTTACTAGGACCCATTTATTGCTTCCTGGCATTAGGGGTCGGGGCAAAGAGCTGCTCAATAGCCTGTGAAGCAGTAGAGTCATACCTTCCTCTTCGGATATTCCTTTATCCATCCAGAAAAGAAAGGGGGTGGGGGAGAGAAGATACAACAATGTCATTGGTAAAGGCAGATCAAATTAATTTGTGTATGAATGACTATTTCATCTGTGTTCTGTATTTGCAGATCTATTGTACTTTTGTTGGATAGAATGGGATAATGGTGTAGATTAACATCAGTATAAACTAGAACACAACTGATATTTTACAAACTCTGATGTCTACTACCCATCATGTTCCTTATTTTCCATCTAATCTCAATATGCCAGGCCAGTGAAAAACTGTCGGTGAGTTTGTTTGCTTAGAACAAACAGTCAAGAATTGTCCGATTTTCAATTATTTGCAAAGTGAACAAAGTTCTGCTTACAGAAATGGGGCTTATAGTCTTGACCTTGGAGGAGGTTTCGATGTGACACATAATCTTGGACACTACAATTACTTTACCAGCGTTGAACTGGAAATGTGATAAAACTTTATGGGAACACCTGTAGTATTAAACACCTGTAACACCTGTAGTATTACATTCTTACATGACTCTTTAAACATCATCTAATGCTATATTTGTCCCACTGTACATTACAGGGCTGTCTGTCTACCGCTTATCTTCCATAATACGTAGCTAGAAAGTGCCAGTACTAGCGAGATGACTGCTCTGGAGCTGCATGTACTGTGCATGCTGATTGGTAAGTGGGATCAGTGGTAGGGTGGACCCGTGGGGTGTGTGGGACACATGGAGTCACTAGTGTGCAGTCTAAAAGCAGGGCTGCCTGGGTTAGGGCTGTGCAATTAAGCACATTTCAGTGTCAACTGACAGGTCTGTAAACAACATGGTCAAGATATGATTATTTTGCCACATTCCATTTTGCTCTTCAAAATGATGTTCTTGTTTTGTCTAGAGTTCTAAATCTAACACATCTCTTTCCTTTACAGTGGCAACTGTTGTGTAGATACTCTTATTTTACATGTGTTGCTTTATTTGTTTTTCAGTTGATTTAAATTTCAGAATTCTATTAAATCCACCTTTGAAAGGTTTTAAGGTTCAGAAAATGTTTCCAAAATCATTGGGTAATTGTGGTCACAATATTGACCAAAATAATATGATTATGAGATTGACATCATCAAGAAGCCCTGCAGTTTGGCTGCATGAATTGCAGTGCAGTGACTGACAGTTCACTGGTGCTATGGCAAATGGAGACAATGGAAAAACACAAGCAAATAAAAACTAAACTAAGCAAAATGGAATACACCTCTGAACATGCTCACAAGCGTGAATGCTGCACATTCCAAACCAGACTGGAACGTTCAGATAACAGGCCGTGTTCACCACACTCAGTGGCACAGACAGCATGGACATGTCTCAAAACAGCAAGGCTCTGGGTTAGAGCACAGTCTACTGGAACAATCCAGTGTCCACTGTTCCGATCCCTCTTAAAGGATCATCAGCAGGATGAATGATTCAGACATCCATGGTGAGGAGGCCTCATCCATTCACGGCGGGGGTGAAATGGATATTTTAACCACTAAAAGCAATGAGGGCAGCTGCGTTTCTGATGGCGGTGTCAGGTTACAGAAGCTCTCCATGTGCTTCCACTGCCTGAGGTCCATCACACAACTCACAGGTGAGAGCCAATAAGAGATGCACATTAGGCCCCTGACCCAGTCACACCCAACAGGGATTGAGGACAGGGGGCGGCTAAAGCAGTTAAGGACTGGTTGAGGATCTTCAAGCTGTTTGCATGACTGGTATGAATATAAGGCAGAGGTTTGCCATTAGCTCTCTGGTGTATTTTTTTGTGGTGTCTGTGGCTTCAATCATTCAGGCTTGTGATCTTTTCTTGATATTATGCACACATGCACATCACTAGCCAGGGAAACTCCAGCTCAGACTAACGGTGTCCTTCAAAAAACATGCCTTTAGTAGGAAACAGCCTCAAGATTTAAATGAAGCTTTTATTTCAGATACAGAACATAAATGAATGTGAGTTACTTGCACATTCAGTAAAGATCAAATATCTGTCTATGTTCGATATGGCATTTGCCCAGTTACAGTAAATAGGATTTTCTTTGCTTATGGAGGAAAGTTAGAAATACCAAGTACTGTTTGTTGTCCTACTAAATATAGGTAAAAAGCAGCAACTGCACAAATGCATTATTTATTCAAAGAGCACACCACCAAACATGCAGAGCAGCAGTTAGGTCATCTAATGTGGGACAAAAGGGATGAATGGCAGATTTTGAAAAAATGATTTTTTTTGCAAAGGGTGCAGTAGTAAACAGAACCATAAAAAACACTGTATCCTGAAAACTCTGGCTGGGAAAAATGGTGAAGTTCAAGTGGTTGGCAAAGTAAGGTAACTATGTAAGGTTCTGCAGGCTGTGACTGTTAAGGTTCACATGCTTGTGTTGTGTGGGTTCAGAGCATGAGCCAGAGTTCTACCCCAGAGGCTGAGACAGAACCTCCAGTGAGCATGCACCTCTCAGGTGAGCAGAGGTCAAACGCTATGGGAGGGGGGAGGCTTGAATGTCCTCAGGGGGCTTTCTCCACCATGTTGTCCACCCCACTGGGGACACTCAACTGTCCAGTTTACTGCATTTGCATGTTTGAGCTGAGCAAAACAGCGTGGAGTCTGCCTGCTTTTGCCAGTCTCTGAGACCATGTCATACACTGCTGCTTTTCCACACGCAACGTCATGGGCCATAGTGCTCCTTCCCCAACTGTGTGAAGTCTGTCTCTTGTTGGTAAACAGACTGAGTATGATCATTTCTGCTGTCTACTGTCCTCATCAGAGTACATGGGAATGAAGGCATATTTCAAAATTTCAAAATTTGCCTGAAGAAGACCCAGCAGGGTCGAAACGTTGCCTGTTGTGAATTAAATATATGGAAGTCAAAAGCAGTGTTGCGGACATTATGTATATTTTTTCATATTTCAAAGAAATGACATTATTTTGTCGTTGAACTGGCTATATGAAACACATTCAGCCTCAACAAACGATCCCCTGTCTCCCCCTCTATCCACTGTAACCTGTCTGAAACTGTGTCCACATTACAGCACTGACCACAGTTGCTCACAGTTAAGGATCGGCAACGACTGGACAGACCTGTGGAAAAGCAGCGTGTGTGTGAGTAACCAGAATGACTCTCCACCTCCTGAGCAGTAGCTGCAGCTCAGGTGTCAGGGGTTTACGTGTGTGCTGCGTGGGGCAGAATCGGAGAATGGGGGTGGGGTGGGGGATTGGGGGTCCCGTTGTGGTATCATAGAAGCACACAGGTAGGAGGTAAAAGGCATGCCAGAACAGAGGTCTTACTTAAATCCCCAGCCTGTCCCCCCCAGGACTATAGCTGCCAGGAGAATAGCCCCCGCGATGGAGCCTATGATTATATTGGTACCACTGGGACCTGTAAAGGGAGGGAGGGAGGGAGGGAGCGAGGGAGGAAGAAGGGAGGGGGAGGAGGACAAAACAAAACAACACCACCAAAACACACATCAGAACACGGCATCAACACTACACCAATCACCGACACCACCATCACCAGAAATACCAACACTACTGCAGAGAGAGAGAGAGGGACAGAGAGACAGAGGCAAAACCTGCAGAGCGAGATGGAGAGAGAGAGAGAGAGAGAGAGAGAGAGCAAGGTGAAGAATGTGAGATAGCAGTGCCCAGGAGGCGACATGGGAGAGCCAGGGAAAAAAGAGGGAGGAACAACCATGAAAAAGAGTGTGTGTCATTACTTCTCTCTTTCATCCCTCGCCCTGTGGACTGTTCAGGGATAGGCTATAAGAGCCAGACTGTAAAGAGAGCAAGGAACACACTTTGATGATATGAGCAAGAGTCATCATAAACAAGGACATGCTCACACACACACACACACACACACACACACACACACACAATCTCATCAAATCAAATAATATGTTGCCCACAGACATATCCACAACTACATTTGTTTTATTACAAACTACATTGTAACTACAATGTTTTATTTTCATGCACATTTCTATACAATACATTGTCATTCCATAAAAGCTACTATTCTTTCACACATGTAATACTCCCCTCGTGGCATCCGTATCAGGCAAAAGAACGTCACTTTAAATTTTACTCTAGAACATCATGATAAGAGCAACCAGATAAAAAAAAACAATGTTGTAGGAACAAAGTGAGAATAGAGTACATGAGAAAAAGAGATGGCTCTCGATATGAGAGAGGGATGAAGAGAGGATGAGAGAACAGAGGAGGGTGAGGAGTTAGGGCTGAGGACCCAACCTTTCTTATCTGGACCGGGTGGATTGGTAGGGTCTGGGATGGGGTCAAAGACACTGCAGTCCTTCCCTGTGTAGTCTCTATCACAGATGCACTTCACTTCATTACTACAGGTCTACAGAGGGAGAGGGGGAGAGAGAGAGAGAGAGAGAGAGAGCAGTGCTTCAGTTGTAGTAGTGTGTGTGTGTGTGTGTTTATAAGTAGTGTTTGTGTTTGTGTTTGTGTGTGTGTGTGTGTGTGTGAGTGTGTGTGTGTGAGTGTGTGTGTGTGTGTCTCACCCCATGGTCGGAGCAGATGCGTCCGTAGTTGGATCCAGAGCAGGTGCTGAGGTTGAATGCGGTCAGTGGGAGGCAGCGTCGCTCCAGGCACATCATGTTGGGCCCGCAGGGCGTCCCATCCTCTACATAGCCCAGGTCTGAACCGTCCTCCAGTACCGCATGCCCTCCACTGGACACACACACACACACACACACACACACACAGCAACAATTTCAGAGTTGGTGTGCAAATGTGGTTCACACAACTTGAGGTTCTATATATGTTAGAAATGTATTTCAATTAATCATAAAATGGCCCTGATATGTCACTAGACACTAAGAATTCATTCATTTCAAATACTTATATCACTGACAACAGTAGTCCGGCCAGGATATTGTCATTTAAAAAGTGAAGTTGCAGCCCTCAACTGATGTTGATGTTGTGTTTTGTCATGTCATTCTGTGTTTTGGCCTGATGCGCCACCCTCCACCTATCTATTAATCACGAAGTCAGTAGTGTTTTGGCATCCGGGTTGGCAACCTCGAGTCAGGGGGGAGGGGATACACCGCTCTACAGTAATTTGAAAGTGGTTGCAGTACCAGTTTTGGCCACAATCTTACATATGGTTACTTTAAATTGTACAACAATTTCACAAAAAAATATGTACCCATTGTATAAAGGTCTTAAAACAGAGAGTAGGCAGTATATGTTGGACTGAAATACACATCCAAAACACAACACACAGATCAAAGCACAGGTGCATGTCCTCTTACCGGCAGTCAAGGTACTTGCTCTGGTGGTAGATGGTAAGGCTGGTGACCTCGCCCTGCAGGTCTCCAAACTTGGGCTTCTCTGTCATATTGGAGCAGAACAGGAAGCCACACAACACATCCCTGTGAGAGAGAAAGAGATAGAGAGAGAAAGAGAAACAGAGAGAGAGGGAGAGAGAATGTAGACTGAGGACACTGAGTAGTAAATAGGAGAGAAATAGAATAGATGGAAGTGTGTGTGTGTGTGTGTGTGTGTGTGTGTGTGTGTGTGTGTGTGTGTGTGTGTGTGTGTGTGTGTGTATGTGTGTGTGTGGTTGGGTTGAAGGCGTACGGTTTGTTGCACTGCGTCCATCCCTGTCCTCCAGGGCTGCGCCCACAGTTGCCCTTCTCTGTGCCCTCCGCATTCAGCTTCTCATAGCAGAACCGGTCTGCAGCGTCTGGTGAAATCAAACACGCAACATAATACACATGTGCAGACGCGCCACACACACACACACACAGACACACACACACAGACACACACACACACACACACACACACACCTCAGCATCTGATACAGCACTTCCACCAATATGGTTGCTCTGACAGAGCCCTTAAGCCCACTCCAACTTGATCAGTCACGAAAACCACAGAGCTGCCTATGTAAACCCATCCTCCCTATTTCCTATCTCTCTCTCTCACACACACACACACACACACACACACACCGAGTCGTAAAACCCAATACTCACTGAAACCCCACAGGCCTCTGCACTGTCCATCTAACGTCCGACAGCGGCCATTATAGCACCGTCCCTATAGACACAGGGCACAGGATAGAAACTGTACCCTTCAAAATGAAACAGTAGATCTTTTATTATCAACATTCAGATAATGCAGTTAGGATTCAGGGTTTGGTGATGTTCATAATCTGTATAATGTTAATGATAGATGTATGGAAGGTATATGTCACCTGGTTGCTTTCACACATGTATCCATCCAACTTGTGCACGTTGTGTGGACACTGTAAGAAGAAGCGGTCCTTAAGAAGTGCACAACTCTAACTGTCATTAACCAGCATACTACAACACCCACAATGCAACAGAGTGTCTGGATCAGTGAGACATGGACAGCATGGCATAATGCACTTATGCTCTGACTAAATGGTCGGCCACATTGGCTTAATTAAGTCTGCACAGTGAGTGCTTTGGGGCCAGAGCATGTGTCGTCAACATCAAATTGTCCAGGTCTGCTCACAACCGATCATACTTGATCAAATCACCATTCTTTAGTTGTTACTGGTCAAATCACCATTCTTTAGTTCTTACTGGTCAAATCACCATTCTTTAGTTCCTACTAGTCAAATCACCATTCTTTAGATCATACTTGATCAAATCACCATTCTTTAGTTCCTACTGGTGGTTTCACGTGTGTCTGAGCGGTCACTACTGTCCATGTGCTTTACAGTCACTGGTCTGGGTTGCGTACCTGACTGGAGTCCCCTGTGCACGTCTCCGGGATGTCGCAATCATTCACCGCCTCCCTGCACACTGCACCCCTCAGCTCATACTGACACACACACACACACACACACACACCAGATGCAGAGAGAGAGAGAGAGAGATGTGAACACATAGCCACTAAGAGGCTCTATTTTTGACCGATGCTTCCCTAGCCTCATGTTCAACCCCTAATGGAAGGGATTTAGTGGAGGTGCACATAAGTGGTGTGGCAGCACCCCAGCATTTCAAGACATCCAACATCCCTGCCTGCCTGGGATGGATCTGTAACTATAGAACATTCAGCTTCTTCATTTAAGAAAGCTCTTATACACGCCTTCTGCATACAAGGTGCAGTATTTAGGACTGTCCTCTTTTACCATAGTCACATCATCATTTGGTTCTCGTCGCCGACGAGAGTGGCAGCATGTCGAGGTAGCTCCGTGTCTCTGTGTTTTGTTTACCGTCTTTTGTTTACTTTTTACTTCGCTACTTTTTTGGATTACGCACTTTGAGGAGTTTTTCTTATCTTTCACTGTCTCTATTGTACAGTGGAGTTTTGTTATATGTATATACTTATATTTACCCTTTCTGCTGTAAGTGCATGTTGTGTGTGATGTCTGTAGGCTACTGAGACCTTGAATTTCCCCTTGGGGATCAATAAAGTATCTATCTATCTATCTATCTATCTATCTATCTATCTATCTATCTATCTATCATCTGGACACAGCAGGACATTAGTTTGGTGTGTGCCGTCCTCATAGCGTTGAAGGCGACAGGGCCCCTGGAGAGGAGACGCAGTGCTAATGTCAACGCTCTCAGTCTCGTCCAACTCCGGGCCCTGAGCCAGCACTGCACTTTAAGGGCTCTCGTCCAGCGCGGCGAGCGTCCAGTTATCAGCGTGTGTGTCGTCTCCCTGGGAGGCTGTGTGACCTTGGACTCCTCACGCTCGCCCTTCTGAGCCGCAGGGACACGCGGGGGCGGCCGGCAGGACAATGGACAGCGGCAGAAGCGCACGGCGTGGATCATTATTTATTCATGGGTGCTCTCTGTGTGACGGGGTGTTGAGCACTGTTTCAGCTATTTCTTGGTCACAATTTGCATATTTTATTATACAGTTAACACAAGTGGCTGAGAGCACATACTAGTACTTCAGTTAATAGATAACTGAGCAGAATTCAAAATACAACAGCTGATGAGGGATTCCTGGGCAGTAGGTGGAAAGATTGTTTATCTCAATAATTGTAGAAAATGACTCAAAGTCTGTACAGAGAGTGAAGCTGAAACAGGCCCTGTGGACTCAGTAATTTTCTACAGTTTCTTTATTATTCCAGTTATTGAGTTACCCTGGCACGGGTGGATTTCTGTGGGGACATTTTAGATCTGTAGGGTATAAAAACAGGGCCCAGGTTGGAACACTCCAACGTTTCTCTTTAGGAGAGCCATAGGTTATGTGGTCCACTATGAGATGTGGGTACTGGGCAGTGAAAGTGAGGAGGTGTGAGCTGAGTTATTACCCTGCACTCTCTGCAGCACAGGCCATTACTACACATGGCATCATGGGTCAGGGTGCACTTCTTACAGCAGGCCCCTCCACTGCGGGCACACTCCTATAGCATAAACACACACACATACACACACACACACACACAAGAGAAAATACATACAGACTCAATATACAAATTACACCTTAACACTACAAATATACTAATCTGTGCTTGGCTGAAGTAGCATGTGAGCACATATACAGTGTAATAGCTGCTGCATCATGTGCTATGCAGTGGCCACCAGCAGGGGGCAGTGTGAGTGCAGTCAGAGGGCCTCACCACTTGGGAGCCGCAGTCACATTCTTCTCCTGGCTCCACAAACCCATTGCCACACTCGGGAGGGTCCAGGAGCTGATGGGGGAGAGACAGAGAACAAGGGAGTGAGCAAGAAAAAGATAGAGAGCGAGAGAAGAGAGAGAGAGAGAGAAAGAGAGATAGAGAGAGAGAGAAAGTGTGTGTGGCGTGGTGCCAAGAGCCCGTCAGTGGTGTATGGACACAGAGAAGGATGGCAAAGAGAATAAAAAATAGCTGTTATTTCCCTGTCTATAAATCCATTCATGTCATTGTTTACTGTAAATCTAGTCACACACTATTGAGGTGGAGAAAGAAAGAGGGAGAGAGAGGAGAGAGGGAAGGAGGGAGGGAGGGAGGAGAACTCATAAAGGGCCACATACACATGACATAAAGGCTGAGAAGAGCAGCACACAGCAGTATAGAGTCAGCATCGTTGCACATGGTAAGACATATTTTTATGGGGCATATGAAAAATTAATTAGGTCAGCTCTGTAACGTAATTTCTCCAGTGGTTTACGGCACACGGTAGATTCCCTGCACATCCAGACATACAGACTTCCCAGGGGCTCCCCTCTCCGCCTCCCCCACTCCACACTGACCTTGCTGGGCTTGTTGAAGAGGCAGCTCCCTCCCCCCTGGAGCAGAAACTGCATGTACTCATCCAAGCTGCAGCGAGAGAACTTCCGTGGGAGGTAATATCTGTCAGGAGATGGAGTAAGAAAGAAAAAAAGAAAGAAAGAAAGAAACAAAAGAGAAAGAAAGAAAGAAAGGAAAGAAGAAAGAAAGAAAGAAAGAAAGGAAAGAAGAAAGAAAGAAAGGACGAAAGAAAGAATGAAAGAAGACCGAGCACTTGGTTTGAATTCCAGATCTTGATATCATGTGATCAAAGGGGCCAAGTGTCAAATGATATCATATCAAACCAATCCAATCAGATCATATCAAATCATGTCAAACTGTGGGCATGAAGTATGGGAACTTGAGGCAATTTAAAGATCATCATGCAGAAAGAAACATATGTGTGTGTGTATGTGTGTGTGTGTGTGTGTGTGTGTGTGTGTGTGTGTGTGTGTGTGTGTGTGTGTGTGTGTGTGTGTGTGTGTGTGTGGCCCAGCTCTAATCTCTGGGAGATCTGAGGACATTCTTAAGCAGAGGGATGAGTGTGTAGTATCGGTGCTCTGCAGGTCGGTCACCGTCGTCAATTAATAACGTCTAATTACCTTAATGGACAAACTGCCCACAGCCAGTAGGACTGCCTAAACAAGCACTTTCAAGGCTTTCGTGGAGACTCAAGGTCCAGTCCACGACGGTCCGAGTTCCAATCCTGCCAAGCTTCTCTTAAACAAGTCATCTCTCTCTCTCTCTCTTTTCAAATACTTACACCAATCTTTTCCTGTCCTCTCCCCTTTCACCTCAATCTCTTTCCATTGATTTTCGTCACTTTACAACACTGCCCCCCCACCACCACCTCTCAGGACATAAATCTTAGGGACCGCAGGTTTTTTTTTTACGTTGGTTCATAAAACGTCGGCTTCATCATTGTGTGGCCAATCGGCCTTGGCCACCACTCCGTGCCTCCGCCCGAGCATTTCTGCCCAGTGGGTTTTTACTGAGTGTGATTTAGTGCTGTCCTTGCCGGTGCTGACCTGACCATACAATATATGGTTTAACTCAGCACTTCCTGAATGTTGGGCAGTACAGCACTTCACCTTGACCAATTAAAGGAAACTGCTGCACTTGGAGAATGATTATATAGACCCTTTCAAGAGAGTTCCATTATCAGCATCATAGTTGGCCCCACAAGACTTCCTTTTTAACATTCCATATGTTATCTTAATGCAGAGGAAGTAGATTGGGGCCCAAATAGAATGTTCAAGCATTGTTTTTGCTTACCTTGTTGAAAGGGTCTATATACATTGTGCAATAAGTGATTTAGCCACGGGAATAAAAACGTTTTTTATCCAAAGGGACTGATGCTATTGTATAGATACACTTCCGATACTTGTGGATTTTTAGACTCAACATGTGCAGAGTACACTTACCCAGTATCCTCCATAATGCAACCCAGCCAGGCGTCGGGACACTTGCAGTCACCTGTAGGAAAGGATGAGAGGAGGAGGAGGAGGTCAGAGAGGAGGAAAGGAAACAACAAGCGGAAAAAAGGAAGAAAGAAAGGAGGATAGAAGAGGAAACTTTAGCTGAGGTCTGCTGTTCCACAGGGTGGCCCCTAATTGCTCTGCGCTGACACATTCAAACACACACAACACAAGCTGCAGTGCCCTCCTGTCACACTGATGTCTGTGGGCTGTTTTATCTGACCGTGTGTGATTGCTTATCTCTACAAGTAAACTGGATATGTGTGTGTGTACATTTTTTACACATGTAGGTGTAAGTTTCTGTGTATTTACCTGTGTTCAGTTGTGTCAGTGTGTGTGAGTGTGTGTTTGTGTAATAGATAGTGTGTGATTTATTAATCACGGGCTAGTGGAAGCAGACTCTAATTCTCTCTTTGCTTCTCAGGTGTTTTGGCTCGTAAAGATCAGATGGCCTAATTACAGATGGTTTCAGATCAACCATGGCCCTCATTCACACCAAACCCAGGGAGATTACAGCTAAGACACACACATACACACACACACAGTCCCCATTTCCCAATTATAACAGTGGTGTTGTCCAGTCCCCTCAGGGCTATTTCAACACAGCTCTGTCCCAGTCCCAGCACCTGAGCATGAACTGAAGTGCACATCCAGTAATCTGTGCCTCCACGAGACTTCCTTCATGATTGATATACAGAAATAAATGCCTTCCCAGGTGGTGAGGCCCTGTGGGTGGTGGGTGGGTGGGTGGGAGTGGTGAGATGGACCCAGAGAAGAAGACATGCTGTGACAGACTGGAGCTGTGAGTGAGGCTCTCCTCTGCTCTCCTCTCCTCTCCTCTCCTCCAGACCAGACTCCTCACATTGGTCATCTCTTTCTGCTCTCAGTCTTGTCCTGTAAGGTTCTCTTTTCCCTTAGCTCGCTCTCTCTCTCTCTCTCTCTCTCTCTCTCTCTCTCTCTCTCTCTCTCTCTCTCTCTCTCTCTCTCTCTCTCTCCCTTATCTCTCTCTCTCTCTCTCTCTCTCTCTCTCTCTCTCTCTCTCTCTTTCTCCCTTAGCTCTCTCTCTCTCTCTCTTCCCTTAGCTATCTCTCTCTCTCTCTTCCCTTAGCTCTCTCTCTCTCTCTCTCTCTTCCCTTAGCTCTCTCTCTCTCTCTCTCTCTCTTCCCTTAGCTCTCTCTCTCTCTCTCTTTCC
>NW_027468774.1:15676707-15706707 GCF_046254945.1 Alosa pseudoharengus
GTGGATGAAGGGAGGAGAGAGGTGGATGAGAAAGAGGGACAGAAAGAGGTGCAGTGAAAGGGGGAGGATGGGCCGGAGAGAAAGCAGATCCATTAAGTTTATTACTCCCTTGTGTTTGTTATTTGACCAGATAGAAACTATGCATTCTCAGCAATAAAGCTAAAAGCAGACCCTCCTGCTGACTACATTAGCAGTTCTGAATAGTGGTCACATCCATCCCAAAACGGTAATTTTCTGAGCCATTCAGCAACAATTGATTCACACAGACAGACACATTCAAATCAAGGCGCTGAGTCAAATAAATTACCGTGAATGGCCAACCTTGTCAAATACAAACTCTTAAAAAAGTACACTGTCAGTATTCATAGCTGTTCTCTTCATGTTTTACTGAATAGCACCAAGAATATGCTGGCGTGGTCAAATTGTATTCATTCTCTCTCTCTCTCTCTCTCTCTCTCTCTCTCTCTCTCTCTCTCTCTCTCTCTCTCTCTCTCTCTCTCTCTCTCTCTCTCTCTCTCTCTCTCTCTCTCTCTCTCTCTCTCTCTCTCTCTCTCTCTCTCTCTCTCTCTCTCTCTCTCTCTCTCTCTCTCTCTCTCTCTCTCTCATGGAGGCAGAGGAGAGTAACAGAGAAAGAAACAAAGAGCTCTGACGATGTGTTGCTGTGCTGTGCTGTGAAAGGATTGACAAGGATAACCTCAAGCATCAAAAGGAAGACAGGAAATGTTTTTAGTACATTAATACTGTAGACTTTTTATCTCTCTTTCATCTAAACTTCAATTGGAATTGGTCACGGTGTTCAGAACTCGGATCCAACATGGCACAAAAAACAACACTCTTTGCCACCCTTTGCTATGACCTCAGCCCCAGAGTTAGGCAGGTGTTGCGAATGACAACGTGGTGAGCTGAAGCTAGTTCATGCCTGTCCCTGTTCAACAGCTCAGTGCAGCCTTCCGACACAGCAACCCGCTTTCATAGATTATGTAAGGTACAGTATGCATGAGAGAGCTTTGGATCATCAGATCAGTGTATTTAGCCATAGACCCCGTCCTGGGAAACAGCATCTCCAGCCGAGTGTTGTGTTTTTGCCCTTTAGCACGGCTGGCTTCCTGAATAGGGCTGGACAACATGTCCTCTGGAACCTGACCCTGCAGCGCTGCAACCCTGATCCCTCTCTCACTCACCCTCCTCTCTTACCAACAAACTCCTTCTCAGAGGCTCAGTGCACTAAATCCCGCAGATACGCTGACATCACAACATCAGCGGACAGTGGAACCTAGCCCATCTGGGTCTGCTGCAGGCCAGGGTCACTGGCAGCTGGGCTTCTGATAGGCCTGGCTCCGGGACTGACAACTGACCGATCCTTGCGAGAGGAAAGTTACCTGGTAGCCAGGCTAATGGGAACCCCTTCATAATAGTATATTATGTTATATGATGTTAAAATGAGATGTGCACACACTGACATCCAACCATCACCTGCTGGCTCGATGATTGAATGCAGTTCTATATGTCAAGGTTAGGTTAAGTTAAGATTTACTTCATTGTCCTGTAGGAAATTTGTTCTCTTCATTTTACCCATCAGGGGTTAGTGTGCACATACACACACACACACACATACTTGGAGCAGTGAGCTCACTAAGAGCACACACACACTAGGAGCAGACATACACACCCGGAACAGCGGGCAGCCCTTTATCCAGCACCCGGGGAGCAGTTGGGGGTTAGGTGCCTTGCTCAAGGTTGGTCGCATCACTTATGGTGCCAACAACATCAACGTTTCAGATCTGGAGCTCCAGGAAACATACCAAAGTACACTGCAGCATACTGTATGTGGCTTTGTGTAAGAGCATCTTCAAAATGGCTTTGTGTTCATGTGATCTACTAAAAGTGTGTTTCTTTGACTCTTGCTAAGTGGACACAACCATGAACCATGAAAGCCTAAAATATAGGTTCAGGCAAGTCTGACAGTAATGCTGAAGGGCATCAGGAAGTGGAAATCCCCAGAGATTACTAATGAGTAGGGGTGCAACGGACCAAAAAACTCACGGTTCGGACTGTTCCTCGGATCAGAGTCATGGATCGGATCATTTTTCAGATCAGCAAAAAAAAGTGGAAGTGGGTGCGCAATGGGATGTCGTAACGTGGCTCGAGCACGTTCAGCATGTATTTAAAACCCTTGTTTTGCACAACTGAATATGGCCTCATGTCTGCACCTATAAACACACCGATAGCGTTTGTGATAGCTTTAGCCCGGTCGGATTGTGCAGGAAGGGGCTGTTTAAATGCCGCGGTGATAAGCAGTTGTTGAGCCGCTTTAGGTTTCACTCCTGTTAGTGAAACACCGGGGTGACGTCGCTGCAAATGCGTGGCCATGGTAGATGTGTTTCCACTGCTGTATGGCTTATTCTTGTGCCACAGTGCCTACACACCGTCACGGTTTTATCCACTAACCTCTTTCCTTCATCATTCCGTGAAAATGCATGGATTCCAGTTGCTGCTACTGGAAGCAACTGAATCCATGCATTTCCACTGAATTATTTTTGGAATCTGATCCCTTATCATACCTGTTCTTTCATACTCGTCGCTCGACTTATCGTGACTAAATTCAAGATGGTGTCGAACGGTAAAATTCCTTAAGGTACTGTCTGTATAAATCGTCTTGTAAATGAACTACCAGTGCTTTTTCAAAGTTCTCCATGTCTTGTTTTAAATTTCAAGGCCCTTGGAAGTCTACCAATGAAGTATGGAGCTACTTTGAGCCTCGTAAATGGTGTAAAACAGTGATTTATTTGCATGGCTAGGCCGATGCCCGAGATACCACAACGAAACACTGTGTTGGTAGCATTGGCTAACTAGCGCCAGATTTCTGAGTGCAGGGGACAAGCCGAGGTGAGCTATGAGACATACGTTCACACTAGGTATCATGTTTCAACACACTTTAGGTCAATATCACACCGGAATTCTCCTTTAATGGGAAACCAAAATGCTCCCAAACAGGGGATTTAAATGACGCGGGGCATTCAAGCTCCTCCGTTTTCCTCCGCTCGCCATGACCACGCTGTGTGTGGACTGAACATGCGCATAATTGTTTTTTCATAAATCAATCCGCGGATCATGTGTGTGCCGAACCGAAATAATTGATCCGAACGGATCACGGATAAATTATGATCCGTTGCACCACTACTAAGGAGTGTCTGAAAGTATTTCGCCACTATGGATATTCATACCTACACATGACAATAATGATGACTCTCTACAAGTCATCTATGCCATGGGCGCTGATATAATTGGAGTAAAACTCTATGGGAAGACAGAAACCACGTGTGACAAGGTGTGTTCATTGAAAGACCAAGTCAAAGAACACTGGTTTAATATACTAAATATAGCTGCAAGCGGCAATAGCGGGCCCAAGCATCTACAGTCCACGATCCGTGACATTTCGGAATCCAACAAAGCACTGGCATGTGGTGCGTTTGTCTGCTACTTTGAGCCTCGTAAATTATATAAATCAGTGATTTATTTGCATGGCTAGGCCGATGCCCGAGGCACCCCCAACAAAAAACTGTTGGTAGCATTGGCTAACTAGCGTCAGATTTCTGAGTGCAGGGGACAAGCCGAGGTGAGCTATGAGACATACGTTCACACTCGGTATCATGTTTCAACACACTTTAGGTCAGGGGTCGGCAAGTAAATTTGGGCGCGGGCCAGTTATTTTACTTAGCCAATAGATGGCGGGCCAGAGGATAGGCTAATATTTAAACGCCGCTCCGGTGGATGACCTGTTAGTCAACAGGCATCTACACGGAGAATGGATAAAAATAACTCATGGAAAATAACTCATTAACCATGGATGGGCCCATAGATGGTCTACTTGAATAATTACATGCTCTTGATTAACTCTGTTTTATGTCCCCTTTCATTATTGTGAATAGTAAGCCTAGGCTACAATAATTTTGGCAACGATAGACTGTTTAACACGGAGCCTTGTTTATTTTAGGCCTAATTAGGATAGTCTATCTTACTTTTATTCTTAAATACTTGGTTGACCCACCTCCTGACATGACAATGTTACTATGCTTATTGTTTTCCTACAATAAATATTAGCGTGTAGAGTGAGGAGCAAACTACAGATATAAGTTAGGTGATCAAAAAGTCTAAAGCATGAAGTTTTACCGCGAAAGTAAAGCCTATAAAAAGGATGGGAAAGAATTAGTTTGCGTTCATCTTAGCCGGTTTCACAGATGCAAAGCCCGTGTGTCTGATCTGCAATGATGCGTCACTAAGACGAAGCGGCACCTTCAAGGTGGCCTATCCACTCCCGACAGAGGCACAAAAGCGCAACATGCGCTGGCAGAGGATCAGGGATCAAAGGACCGGATCATAGTGTCTGGTGTTCTTTCTCATATTTGTTTAAACACACATGGTCTGATTGGTAAATAGGCTATTTGTAAATGATTTGAAGAAAATTGGACTACAAGAATAATCTGGCGGGCCAAATAATATTGCTGGCGGGCCAGCTTTGGCCCGCGGGCCGCCTGTTGCCAAGTCAAGTCAAATTTATTTATATAGCACATTTCATACACAGAGGTCATTCAATGTGCTTTACATAAACAAAACCAAACAATAATAACAAATAAAAGCATAGAAGGGCAATATAGTCAAATAACAGTTAAAAGGTAAAGATCATAATAAAAAGAAAACATAAAACACAATGGCAATATTTTTGAGGTGGTAAAAAGCTGATTTAGTTATCACTTTCATGTTGCTGTTGAAATTGAGATCACTGTCAATTAATACACCAAGATTTTTAACAGTATCCTTTGCCTCCATGGTGCTTTTATGTTTGTCCTTAACTTTCTTGAATTGTAATGGAGCAATGTTTTCCATAATGTTTGCCATTTTTGCATTAAAGTGATCAAATAAGTTTTCTACAGAGTCTGACAGTTGACTTGACTTTAGTGAAAGTGCTTGCTCAAAGAGAGCACTTGTCTGATCATTTATGATTCTCCTTTTTACCATCATAGCTGTGTTTTGAGTGTGATAGCACATAGACACATCAAAGAACACGCAGAAATGATCAGATAAGGCCAGGTCTTTAACAGCTGTAGAGACATCGAGACCCTTTGTGATAACAAGGTCGAGGGTATGGCCGAGAAAGTGTGTTGGCCCCTGTACATGCTGTGTTAGGGAGAAAGTATCGATTAGTGCAATGAATTCCTTGGCATAATTGTTTTCAGGATTATCCACATGCAAGTTTAGATCCCCTGATATAATAAGACAGTCAAACTCTATCCAAACGACTGATAGCAGTTCACCTAGCTCTTCAAGAAAAACTTTAGCTGAATGTTTTGGAGCCCTGTAATTTGTCAGTAATAAAATCTGAGGAGAAGACTTAATGCATGCACACAGATATTCAAATGAAGTAAAGTCACCGAATGACGACTGATTGAACTGAAAAGACGTCTTGAAAATTGTGGCTATCCCCCCACCTCTTTAATTTGTTCTGGTAGCACTCAAAAAACTAAAATTTGGGGGAGCTGATTCGATGAGAGTAGCAGCACTGTTTGCTTGATCAAACCATGTCTCAGTTAAAAGTAAAAAAATCAAGGTTGTGTGTGCAAATTAGATCATTAATTAAGAATGATTTGTTTGAAAGAGATCTGATATTTAGGAGTGCTAGTTTTGCTGTAAGTGTTGGGGAAATATGATCCATGGGGGAAATCTGAGGTTGATGTGGTACGGGTAGGAGATTGGACTGGTTTACCCTATAAGCTCAATGCATTTGTGTTCTATTTCTTGTCAATACAGGAATAGAGAATGTCATGGGCTTACTGGGTCCCGGCATGTTCTCAAAACTACTGTCAGTACCATTTATATTGCAGGGACCCTGAGAATATCATGCAATACAGTCATATAATTGTCCCCTGCTGCTGCCATCAGTATTTTCCACTGCACATTCCATGGTATATGCCGGCTGAGAAAATGAACTAAGAGGTTGCTGCTGCTTAACCCTCATAGGGTGTTCGTTTTTTTGTTACACAGGAGGTGCTGCCGGGTCTAGTGGACCCATTGCATTTTAGGCCTTTTAATTCAATCAAACTTTTTTTTTTTTAAATACTCACTAGATGGTTACTTCATCCCAATTGCAAGTAATATAAACAACACATATGTTAAATGTGCTGCCTTTACCTTTGTTAAATCACAATTATGAATAGAAGTGCCACTCGTTTTTGTTTATTTTTGTATTAAAATATAACAAAATAAGGAAATGCATAATGAAACAGGCATAACTGGAAAATAATCAACAATTATACAAATGAAGCAAGTTTTATTTATTTGAATTTCATTAGAAATAGAACATACTCAATAACATCTGTCTGAATAACACATTGAAGCCATTGAACATGGCAATTTTATACCAGACTATACCACACATGAGGGGCAGAGTCTCACTGTGTGTGTATTGCATATGTATTTTTTGATAGGGGATGGCATGAAAAGGTTAAAGAAGAATTGATGTCTTGTGCATGAGTGACTGCCAAGCATGTAGGTCCTGGTAGCATCCGAATCACATTGGCAGCCATGCAAGGGGGTTCATTTCTTGAGCAGGAAGACCACAATTCTACAATTTTTTGACATCCATATGTTGTCATTTGCAAGCTGCTGACAGTCTAGTCTAATGTCTGGCTGCTCAATGGCTGGTTCTATGGCTGGCGGCTCAAAGGCTGGTCCTGCCGCTTGCTGCTCATTGGCTGGTCCTGGGGCTGGCTGCTGGTGGGCTGGTCCTGAGGTTCGCTTGCGTTTTGGAGCTGGCTGACAGGCTGGTCCTATGGCTGGCTGCTCACGGTCTGGTCCTGAGGCCTGTTTGCGTTTTGAAGCTGACTGACGAGCTGGTCCTGTGGCTTGCTGCTTATTGGCCGGTCCTGGGGCTGGCTGCTGGCGGGCTGGTCCTGAGGTTCACTTGCGTTTCGATGTAGGCTGACAGGCTAGTTCTAAGGCTAGCTGCTCATGGGTTGGTCCTGGGGCTGGCTGCTTGCGGACTGGTCCTGGCTGCACACGGGATGGTCCTGGGGCTAGCTGCTCACAGGATGGTCCTGGGGCTGGCTGCTTGCGTGCTGGTCCTGGGGCTGGCTGCTTGCGGGCTGGTCCCAGCTGCTCACAGGCTGGTCCTGGCTACTTGCGGGCTGGTCCTGGGGCTGGCTGCTTTGGGCTGGTCCCGGCTGCTCACAGGCTGGTCCTGGCTGCTTGCGGGCTGGTCCTGCATGCTCACGGGATGGTCCTGGGCTCTTTTACGTTTCGGAGCTGGCTGATGCTTCTCCTCCTCTTCAAACTCAGTGTCGGACTCTAATTTTTCAGAAATGTTATCCTCACTTTCTGAAACTATTTGCTCTGCATCACCATCAAAACCCTCTGACACACTGACACACACACACATACACAGGACCTATGATTTCCACACTTTAACTAGTTCCGGGTCCAGTGGACCCGAACATCCTGTGTGTAATATAAATGTGAAGGGGGGGTATGCAGGGGGGGTTCATTGAAAATGTTTTCTGATTTATGTTCCTCACAGAAAATGAGCCAAGGTCAATGACTCTTAGTTTAAAAAAATTATTATTTGTATCATTTTTATTAAGCTAAAAACTGAAAACGGGTCCCAAAGACCCGAACACCTTATAAGGGTTAAGAGATCCTTCTAAACGGGCAGGGGGAGGGCGAGGGGGAGAAGGTGCCCTTCGCTTCTTTGGTGCTAAAGATCTTGGGCTAGTAAAACTCTGCATGGCTACTGGTAGCAGTCTCTCCATTCTTGCAGGGAACATCATGTGCTTGGGTGGGGATTGTGATGGGTATTCAGGGGATCCTGTGGAGTTTGAGTGGGTGGTGGATGACGGGGTGGGAATGGTGATGGGAGATTAGGGGGGTTTGTGTGGCCTGGGGAGTTTGATTGGGTGGGGACGTGATTGGGTGTGGGTGGTGATGGGAAATCAAGGAGGTTGGGGTTTAAAATTGATCCAGAGTCTCCATCTCCCTGCTGAGGTTCTGGGAAGTTTGTTGCAGACGCTCCACTTTCAGCAGGTATTCCAGTAGTGTATTCCATGTTGTTGTGTCTTTGTGGTGACAAGGAGTCGACAGAGGTGGGGAGGGGTATTGGTACTGGTGTTACAACATGACCCTTCCTCTCTGATAGCCTCTCAGCAGCTTTAATAGGTGCTATCTCCTCATGCTCATCACATCCATTTGTTTGCTGAGATTCCAGGGAGTTTGACGCCAGTGAAAGCACCCATCTTATCCAAAGCACCCATCTGATACCCATGCTATCTCCTCATGCTCATCACATTCATTTGTTTGCTGAGATTCCAGGATGTTTGACGCCAGTGAAAGCACCCATCTTATCCAAAGCACCCATCTGATACCCATGCTATCTCCTCATGCTCATCACATCCATTTGTTTGCTGAGATTCCAGGGAGTTTGACGCCAGTGAAAGCACCCATCTTATCCAAAGCACCCATCTTATCTTGTCCAGTGGACATGGCTGGGCATTGTTGAACTATACATAGAGTTGTTTTACAGTGTCCAGAGTCCAGATTGACAACTGGTCCATCCATTCAGATTTATGATTTCTTTTTTTTTAGGCTACATTTTCCAAAGTGAAAATTAAACTATCATCTTGAATGGGAATTTGTGTTTTTTTCTAGTGAATCAAGTTATATATTTATATCAAGTTATATATTTTTCATAGCATCACTAGCAGTTTTCTGAAAATGGCACTGAGCTAAACCAGAGATTTTCTAATGTGGAGACACAGCACTCAAAAAATACTCCATAGAAATGCATGGGGCTAGTTTGTCACGCCAATATGGCAGTTGTCTACACATATCCCACCCCTTCCTCGGCAAAACATCGACATGTGAATACATTGAGCCAATCATGTGGTGTGATGTGAATACATTGAGCCAATCATATGGTTGTGAAGACATCGTGCCAATCATGTGTTGTGATCTCGCCGCTGGAGCAAGATTGGTGTCGTGAAGCCTTGCGCATGCGCAGTTCGACCCAAAGACTGTGCCCGATGAGTGCCCATAAAACGTTGGTATATGGCCGCAGAGTGGAGGGACTTGCCTAAAAGGACTTTGGCTAAACACATAGGTTTTCCAACACATATTTTAGTCTATAGTCATCTACTTTGAGTTACAGCTTTGCTTTACAAGACCTGGTTCCAGGCCTCAATTGTGTTTCAAGGCCACTTCAAGTGACCTAGAGGGCCCAAATGTGGGCAGTTCCAGAGATGTATATTACCGGCTCAAAGAAAAAACAACATGCAAGCCTCTGTAACTCGTTGCCAGTACATCATGCAGTCACACTGACTGTTTCTGAGAATTCTACTGGGTCTTAGCTTTCAAAAGAGGTCAAGCATTTGATGAGTATGTGGGAGCAGTGTCCTCCTAAGTAGATGATGTGCAATGTCGGGCAAAAAAACTCAAAATGGGGCCATAATAACCACCCTGTTGCTGGCAATAGAATCATAAAGATCAGTTGCTAGTTTGACATTTGTAATTGTTCTTGCACATGAACTAGGCTGGTAGCTATCTATCCATCAGAGTGGAATCTGGAAATAATTTCATTCAGAAAGAAATTATGACTTAAAGACTCACCAATTCCATTTAACTACTTAGGCAAAGTAAGGCCACTTCATTTCCTCACATACTGTAGCATAGGCTACCTGATCGAGCTAGGCAAGATAGCTTCTACAACATGTCAAAAGTGACAATCCCTGTAAATGCGCACTTTCTCTCCTGTGCCTCTGCTTCGCCGAATTTGAACACTCTAGTTTTGGCTCAACCAGCTATCCCTGCTCACTGAAACTATGAACGTGATCGTTAGATCTTCACATTTAAAAAAATAAAATAAAAATCGCGAGATACCGGATCTCCTTTATAAGGGCAGGGATGGTAACTTTTTTGTAGGCGAACTTCCGAGATCTATAGGTCGCTCAGACACATGGGTGGACTCTATGTAACCAGAAGAGCTTCACAAACACACTGATATGTGTCAATTCAACATCGGTAATGGACAAAAATGTTTAGAAACGCTTTTCCACCAAGAAAAAAACTTGCATACTGCTTTTTCCTAATTCACTGGTTTTGTATGAGCTGGATTATACATCTATCAAACGTATTATGAATAAAACAACATGGTTATTCCGTTACTATGAGTTCTTACCGACATTTCAAGACCATTTATGCTGGGTCGGGATATTGCCATCGACGTACAACCAAGAATGAAAGGTACAGAGACACCAAGTCATCAGGGGAGGGGGGGGGGTCATTTTATAGCATTTTGATATGATGCATAGTGATATTAATCCTAGGTTCTGGACAAAATAGCCTAGACATCTAGACGCACCCTAGCGGCAGCAAATTTAATTTGCAACCAGGGTAGTCTAGCAACTCTCCGTTGGCTTGCAGGCTGGAAAAATGTAACTTCTATCAGGCCAATCACATCGTGTATGGAGTCGGCGACGGTTCCGCATGAATTTCCTGCTACTTGAAAACAAAGAAGATGGCTGCTGCTGCTGGCGAACAGTGGTCTTTGAATCGCAACTCGACTTAAGCTTTTTTTAAATTGGCAAACTAGCCAACTAGCTCCGCTGGTGGGAAAATGCGTGGGACTATGAGTTGTAGCGCTATCCTATTGCTTGCAGAGAAAATTTGAAAGACAACCGTTTATCCCGCCCCTCGGATTGAGCAGTGCCAATGGTAAGTTCCCAGACCCTACATCTTTTATGTGGGTCTGGCCCGTCAGGCTAGGACAAATTTATAATTGAGACAGATTTAAAAATATAGTATAAAAATATAGATTCTGCACTAGACATATTGGTTCAATGCACACATGCATATGCAGACAGTGATCATCGGAATCTGAGCAGATATTAAAATGTGTCAGTTACCACAGCCCCCACCCCCTATGGATTAAATATAGTGTGATGTTACTCCCACTGGTAAGCATGACAGGGCATGGCCCCCCATGACCCTCCTTATCAAGCTAGTGAGGCTACAAGCAGGCAAACTTTCATGTGCGCCAGGGTTTCAGGTGTCCTGGGAATCGTCCCCGAAAAATAATTAAATCACAAATAAATCTTGACAAAACCAGTATGACCATATTTATAGTAAGAGCTACTCTAATAGAGTACATAGTCTCTACATAGTTCAAATTGTGTGATCTAGTTGTCTACATTTGACTGCTTCTATAATCCCAGCATTGGTTGTGATTATTGCATATCCAGAAAGTGAGGCAATTTTATTTATAAAGAAGAACAATATCCCATTTATCCTTGTATGCTCATAGAAGTGTATTTCTGTGTCCTTTTCTGATAAATAATGTAATTGGTGAATAAAACCCTCCATTCCATCCACCATTCACACATTAGTTTGTACCAAATTTTTAATCAGAAAAGACTGAATTGTTGGACTTACTGAATGCCTCTGAAGAGCAGAGCTTGTGGGGCATTGGTGTAATATGAAAATGCCTGGTGTGGCCACTCCTCCACCCCTGCCAGATGCAGTGATGACTCATCCCAAGTAAATGTACAAGATGAATGAAACTCTTTTTGGATGCAGATGCGTTGAATTCAAGAGAAGTATTCTGGTATATTCCAAGAAATTATTCTGTATTGACAGGATCTAGAAAGGCCCTAGTGTTTCACATTCCATGTGTTATTCACATTCCATGTGTGCATGTGCATGTGTGTGTGAGAGAGAGAAAGTCCAAAACAAAGTCCACAACAAAGCATCCAATAGAAGGGTTGGGTGTGGGGGGGGTAGAGGCAAGAGCTTGTAATGCCCATCCATACTACTGCCTTTAGGAAGAATATCCCACTTGCAAGTTCGGTGTATCCTACCCTCCGACCTTCAGTTTCTCAAAGTCTCAGACATCGCGAGAAGCAGGATCAGTTTACATCCTGCATCCCCAGCACAGAGGCAGGCTAACGAAAAGCTTGCGATTGTTGCAAACGTGTGTATAATGGCAGAGCCGGCAAATAAGCAGCGAAAACCCTTGACGGAAGATGCAAAGAAAAGGAAAAGAGCTTCAGACTGAACGAGGGCTCGCACACGTATTGACACGTACAGACGGTAGGGGGAGCTTCGTAGAGAAAAAGCATCAGGCTTGCCTGGTATCCCTGTAGAAATATATTTCTGCAACACTAACACACTCTGCTATGCCATACTGTCACAATTACTTAACTAAGCTATTACTGTCTACTCAGCCCCATACTGCATTTTTGCAAATTGTGTATATATGCCATTTTGTACATATGGGTATCTCATAATCATCATGTCCAACAAAACAAACTGTAATGTTTGAGCCATGGCAGACAAATCCCAAATAATAATAATAATAATATTAATAATAATAATAATAATAATAATAATAATAATAATAATAATAATAATAATTTAAAAAAAAAACAATAGGGACTTGCGCCCTTCGTTGCTCGGGCCCTAATTAACAAACCTTCAGGAAGTATTATGATATGTAACAATGGGATACTATTTGATTGTGGCCAACCATTTTCAGGTAAGCACTCCACCATACCACAACATAGAAAAGCTGGCCTCCATTCTGATTTGCCCATTTCATTAATTATACCTGTAAGAGATCTTTTCTCTTATTCGTTTTAACATGTTTTCCCCTGCACCAGCTTTCACAGGTGACCCATCAGGGCATCTCTTCACACTTGAACAGGCTGCGCTAATGGACCTACATTAATGCTGGATGGCACTCCACATCAAACTCAACAACTGCTGTGCTAGAACAAGTCCATGGGGTTGAATTACACCCCTGCAATAACTGTTATGCCAAATCACACTCCACTGCGTTAAACACCACTGTTGGTGCTGCTGCTGACAAAAACAAGAAGCTGCCCCCAAAAAAGTTGCTACACATGTTGCAAAGTCCCAATAGTAGGGGAGACAATCCCAAAACAAAAATTGTGGAACAGAAGCGAAGTCATCGTGCCAAATGTACAGTACTAATTGGGAGCAAGCAGACAGTGGTGGAGGCATTGTGAGACAGCCATTACACTGTGTTTCCGAATGCTGCTACTAGTGAATTAGCATGATTTCCCTGAGAGTGACACATGAAATATTTACACGGCCTCGTCACACAGAAGAGCCAGTGGACCGAGAGAATCCAGTTAGGATCACTTGTGTGCAATTACAGCAGGAGACGTGGAGACACCCAGATAGGGCAGGTGGAACAATGGAGGGAGAGCAGGGTGGAGGGAGGGGTGAAGGAGGACAAGAGGAAGACATGACAAATGGACAGACAGACAGACAGACAAGATTGGTTGTCAACAAGATATTCAAGAGTTGAGCAAAAGTGAGTGAGTGAGTGAGTGAGTGAGAGCAGTGGTCTACAGTATACCCACTTAAAGGGACAGCAGGCAAGCCTGATGCTTTTTCTCTACGAAACTCCCCCTCGCTCGGTCTGAAGCTCTTTTCCTTTTCTTTGCATCTTCCGTCAAGGGTTTTCACTGCTTCTTCGCCGGCTCTGCCATTATACACACGTTTGCAACAATCGCTAGCGTTTCTTTAGCCTGCCTCTGTGCTGTAAACTGATCCTGCTTCGGTCGGCGGGTACAATACACTGAACTTGCAAGCGGGATATTCTTCCTACAGGCAGTAGGGGCGGGCGAGAGAGTCTTCACGAGAGAGTCTTCATTCGCCCTGTAATGAGTCATTTAACCATATACGGACTTATGAAGATGAGTAATTAACACAAAAACGTTGCCTGGTGTCCCTTTAAAAAGCATCACCATTTCAGTATACCCACTTAAAATAGGCAAGGATACATATTAACATTTGGGGTTGATCACAGTATACCCACTACAGCTAACTAGACTACACCACTGAGTGAGATAGAAAGAGAGAAGAAGGCAGTTCAGGAGCAGATTCCTGGCCAATGCAGCACTTTAACGCACACTGGCCTGTTTAAATATTAAAGAGGACATACTTCAACACAGAGCTAAATAATGAAGACAGAGGGAAAGCGAGGAGCAGGGTGAAGAAAAGCAAGGCGACAGGGGGGAGGAGGGGAGGAGAGGAAACAGGGGGGAGGAGGGGGGGAGAGGAAACAGGGTGGGGTCCACTCATATTAAGGCAGGATATCTGAGCAACTCCCCGGATTTATACCATGAAACAGATATGATTCACAGACACACTTCAACACACCAAAAAGATAGAGGACATTTCTACTGAGCATACATACCCCACTGCACAGATAGAGACACAGATGGCTGGAAGGTTCTGGACATTTACACATGCATGCTGTACCATTACAACAGGTGTCGCACGTATTGGCAGTACTCAAAGCAGATCACTAGAACCAGCTGTACATTCAGCAGACAAAATCTGACAGACTAAATGTCAGTATCAAATGCACATTCCATAGAGACACGAAGCAAGCGGTCCATGGGAGGAAAACTCTGTGGGGAGCACGGTTTCTCTCTCAAGCACTGACAAAAACTATCAAAGCTACCTGAATACTAGCAACAGCGGATGAACAGGCTGAGATCAGCAAAGGATAAAGTGTATATACCGGATTTAAAGCAACACCAAAGAACTTTCCCTCTGTCGCACACACGCAATTTGTTTATCCAGCACTGGCTTTGCAAATAACGATGTCCACAGACAAGGTAGAATATGTTGCACGATTTATGAAAGTACGATGTATTGCGACATATGCAAGACAAATTTGTAGTTTCTTATGTCTCATTCCATCGAACTACAGATCCGCTACCCGATCTGGCAAACTTACATAGTGCGGTTATAGCCGATAGAGGGCCGCAAAGCGAATGCAGAAGTGCCGTTCACCCTGTTACAAGTTGATGAACCACTGAAAACATTTTGGAAACATTATTTTAAGGTACAAAAAACTCTTTGGTGTTGCTTTAAGGAAGACTGCATTGAGTGAGCTAACATCAACATTGACCATTTCTTTGCAGCCTATATGCTCCTGGAATACAAATGAGGGCTCGTGTCTGCTACCCTGACCATTCTGTCCACAACTGCAGTCTATGCCCACAATCTGGACCCAAATACTAACTCTCTAGTCACCCCATGACCAATGCCAGGAATTATACACAAGGTTCATGGGAGTGACACTTGCCCAGTACTTAGGTCAAGCAAAATCACATATACTCTAGAAGAGACTAGAAACCTGACAAATTGGGAAGAATGACCAATGGAGTGTAACTGTAGTCACTGTGAGAAGACGCTGCTGTGTTATCTTGATCAAACTGGAGACCTAGTGCACATCCCTATCAGTGGGTCACTGGATTACACACCCCTTAGTAGGAACCATGCCTCTCTTAAAATGATTGCTTAAAAAGTAGAGCTGAATGAAAAGGAATTGGCCATGCCAGCCATTTCTCATGGCTCCAACTGTCCAACACACCATTACATTTCTTTACTACTCAGTCATACGCATCGTCCAATTATTTCCCATTGAGTCAATGCATGCTTTTTCAGGCAATGCATGCCTTACAGGCCGGACCACTCAGTGCCAAATTGAACCGCCTTGGCTGGAGGTTCTCAGTGCGGAACACAGACATTACGTTAGCGCTCTGGAGGACCAGCATGGTCCCCTCACGCTTCTGTCCACCAAACACCAGACACCTCGCACTGACTCAGTGCAGCCTGGTTCCCATGGCAGACTGTGACTCACACTCAGCCGTTGTGGCGGCCAACACTCCATCCGCGGAGATGCCCTCCTGGAGCTCCCTGCTCGGCTCTGAGCCGACACACCTCTCTCTAGCCCTGCCAGGTGCACCCCTGGCCCCTCAATTACATGTGTGATTAGTCATTTAGTAGACTTTCTAATAGCACAGTTTAGTGCGGCTTAGTAAATTACCAGTATATATTGCTCCTGGGTGCTGGATTGCTGCACCACACTTATGGGTGAAGTAGACAAGTAAACAAGATGACCATTACTAGCTGCAAGTTGGGTTGGGGACTGACTATTTGTGATCATGTTTTACTGCTTGTGAGGGAAGGGAGTCATTTTTGTAAGGTGTGATAAGATTAAATGACCAGAAAGTGCACCACAAACATCTACAACACAGTCTTGATGAAACAGAACAGAGATGAAAATCGGCAACATGCCCCCACTACAGAACCAGTAGTCTTTCATACACTTGCACTGAAAAACAAAGCAGCAGGTTGATATACACAAGTTGCGTTAGCCTATTTCATCATAAGAATACCCTAACACGCACTGATAACTTTAAATTCAGTCTTCTGGGTGCAGATAATGGATCAATTCATGGATATCCATTACGCGTTTCCATTCATTAGCTTTAGTGTGAGTATGGGTATTCGACTTCAGCAGCAGACAAAATTATGTCAACAGCTACCTGGGGGAATTTGCTTACCGTTGTAAGACCGCTGTCTGGGGTGTCCCTCAAACGGGTATCGAGGTGGTGGTGGGCTGCCTCCCCCTCTGAGTCGCGCTGCAGCAAGAGCCGGTGAGGGTGGACGAATTCCTCAGCCACCGCGCTACTCTCCCCCCGCTCTTTCTCCGGGAAAACCCAGTCCCATACATTTGCATCCCGCGCCAAAGACTGGTCACTACCGTCTGTAACACAACAAGGAATAGATATTTTATTATCTCATGTTGACTGATTGTTGGTCCATTTACAAGCTAATCGGGTTTGTACAGTCTTGGGGATGGCGATGGACTACACTTTTCATGAACGGAAAGGACAATAACGTGTGTGCATTTTTTTTTTTTAATAATTGGTTAAATGTGTCTATTTCTTAAGATCTATTAACAATGTGAGCTTGGGAGCGAGTGTTCTGCGGCTAAAATGTGTTGATGCAGCAAATCTAGCGCAGCGAATGGGTCGTGCTGGCTCGCGAACAGCGGCGGGGGTTTGAGCGCTGCTCGGGGTTTGGCACCGAGGCAAGAACCCCCAGCTGTGAATCTTTGTGCAAGAAAAACGATTACTGGGGCAAAAAATAAACTGTGTGAGGGGGAAAAGTGAAGGCGTAATAAGATTTGTTTTACGACGTCACCCTCCCTTTCTCTTATCTATTTGGCTCAACCTTTCCAGCCTTCTCCCGGCTCCCCCGGTCGCTTACCTGTCACGGAAAACCTCGCGCTCACTGCAGCAAACACAAGGCACCGCACTGCGAGCATCCTGTTCACATAGTCCCGTGCTCCCACATTGAGCAATAGCGCTGTGAAGAGGCGAATTCACGATGAAAAACGACAAACGACCGCTGCACAAGGAAAGGCGAAAAATGAGTAGCCTATCAAAATGCTGGTGAGGAATATCTGTTTTGGCGACCCTCCTCTCCTGTTTTACCGCTTAAAACCTATGCAGGCAGGCGCATTACGGTTAAATCTGAGAAGGGGTGGCGCTGCAGTTAAAAGAAAAATACATGGTAGTGAAGAATCGATCAATAAAACATTTGTTGGTTAAACAAATGTGAAAATCAGTTACTTGGCAGGCGACATGCACGTATGATGGACATGTTGTTTGTAGGTTGTGTGTAGCCTATAAGTGTGCGTGAGTATGCGGTATGCGGAAACGCGGGTCAGTGGGAAAAATGAACGGCTCTGCGGTGGAGAGGGCACGTGGGACCTGGAGTACCCTCCCTCATCTGGCATCTTCCTCTATCTCCAAGCATCCCTTTTCCGTTGCCATGCAGCTCTCCGCCTTGACTTCAATGCGACAACCTGACACAGGCCTTCTAGAGAAGGTAGAGGAAGAAGTTGTTGACAGTAACAAGAAGATTGACTAGCTGACAGCTGGGTTCTACTTCACACCAGAAACACAGTAGAGAATCATGGTGTTGTGAAAGAACACAGAAACCAGGTCAGAAGAGTATCTCTGAAAGGCTGAGTGGGTGTATAGGATGGGTTGATGTTAATTCTATACAATGTGTATTGCCATCTGATGGTGTCTAGTCAAAGAGAACCATGTGATACACACACACACAATGGTTAAGCCAACACGAAAGTCAGTGTAATTTGGATAATTCTGAACTATACTATAAAAATGTAAGTGTCAAGAAAGTGTGTGTGACTGATTTTGAATGACCTAGCATTGCTGGATGGAGGTATCATTGTTACATCATAATAATAGCTGGAGTAACACTGAACTCAAAACCCATTTTTTTTCTCCCATTTTGGAATGAAACAGAGGGAGCACTGATTTTGAGTTCCCCCCCCCTCTCTCTCACTTTCTCTCATTCAGTCTGCTCTCTGATGACACACAGCAAAAAGGTATAAAATATTCAGCGAGCTTCTGCTGAAACACTCAGACAAGCTCCATTAGTGTGGCAAAAGGCAGTTTGACAGATGCACTATAGTGCGCGCGCGCGCGCGCACACACACACGCGCACGCGAACACAACACACACAGATACAACAGAGATGTTGGGCACTCATTGATCTCATTGTTACATCCTTGCCAAAAATGTTGAGGCAGTGACAATGATGAAAAGATGAAGGAGGTTCCTCTTTGTCCCCTCTCTCTGCTCTGGGAAAAAGAGTCCACATTACTCTGAGGGGAAAAAAGAGTCCACATTACTCTGAAGGGAAAAAGAGTCCAAATTACTTTGAAGGGAAAAAGAGTCCACATTACTCTGAAGGGAAAAGCACTTCCTTGGCTCAGTCCCCTGATGGATGTGGCAGTCAGGCAACATTGCCAGATCGCTTTATCAGATGCATACAGTCACTGGGCCACTGACACAAGGCAGCTACCAGGCAGTCATTTGCACTCAATAGCCCACCAGGAAGGTGAGATGATAAACTGTTCTTAGTTCAATTTGTCATGTCTTTCTTTTTTACTAAAGATCTAGCGGCCATGTCATGTCATTAACAATTTATCGGCTGGTCCCTGAGAATGAGGTCAGTTTCAAGCATCTTGTCCATCCATGAGAATGTTATTGTCTGCATGTTGTCCAGTCAACACACAGTTTGCTCAAGCTCAGCAGATTGAGGTGCTGATGTCCAACATCTTCTGTCATCTACCGTGTTTAACATACTAGCCTTGATGGAGGTCCTTCATTTTCTCAGTCCATTTCTGGAAGATTACCCGTTTCTATTCCAAAATGGTTGCTTATTTGGTGGCTTAACCGAGCAACCGTCTTTTAATCACATTCTTTTAAAAAGCATGTTATTGCCATGTTATTATCAGATGCTCCTTTCATGTACATGTACAGTCATATGTATAAACTTTTCTCTGTGTGGTTACTGTAGGCAGTGGCTGTAAGTACTGTGCACTGTGCATTGTGAGCATTATCATATTAGGATCCATTAGGCCGACGCAAGATCAATAATAACAATATTCTAAAGTTATATACCAATGGTTGCGCAGTCATTTCTCCTCTGAGCCAAAGTCTAAGAGCATACCGGGAAAGTGTTAAGGATTTTATATAGTCCAGATTGGACTGGTCATCGAGTCTGGTCAGTTTAAAGGTGCAGGTTGCAGAGGAGCAGGGATCCAAACTGTTTGTAAACAACACACAACCAAGATATGGGAACCCATGAATAAATGAATACTAAAGGTCTGGGACAACAATATATTGTGTCATATGGACCCAAGATTTGTACAGTACTTCTACATAGCCATAATAATCAGGCGCTTATGAAGTTGCTGCAGCTGTTAATGAACTTGAAAGTCTTGAGGGGCCTCTCTGCATGTCGCTCCTCATGTAAAAACACTCTATTGCCTGAAAACTCCAACTTTCATACCCACTCATTCCCAATGTGTGTCGGACAAAGCCCTGACTCTTTCTGCTGCCAAAATATTGTGTATTACTGTGGCTTACTGTATGAGCAGGCCTACCTCAATGCATTGTCCTCAGCAACTGCTGCATGTCTGGGAATTTGTCAGTAATATGCTGCCCTCTGCTGTGCAACCAGATGTACTACATGCACTACCTTCTGCAGTGACAATCAAGCTGTCAGTCATTTTCAAAGTCATATGCTATGGATCAGAATTCCCATCCATTTAATTAGTTTCAAACAAACTTGTTGATGTTTTGACTGGATCTTTCTGTGTTTGTAGATTGAGTCTGTCTGCCCCGGCACTTTTACAGTTTTGGTAAGAAAATTGAAAAAATAGCCCTAAATAGCCCCCTTTCCACTTCTTGCAGATATATATACATACTTTCCTTGTAACTTTTTGTCAATCCAACTTAAGTACAATGAAACACCCAAGGTGTCAATTAAATCTGAAACTTTACTTTCTTGTCAATTTCATCCCAAAATACCAAGTTAACCATGCATGTAGAGACTGATGTATACATTAATGTATGTAATATCTATTTTGTGTTTATTTACAGGTCTAACTTTAACATGCTTCCAAACCATAACAGTGAAACTCCCCTTATGATGGAAAGTACCCACCTATTAAAACATCAGTTGGTCTGTTTTGTTGTAAGATAAAATGTAATTATCTTATTCCTGTCTAACTTTGTCTTATTTGACTTGGCTAACTAGGCTACATATTCGCAGCGGCCATTGTAAGCCAGAAGTAGCCTACTGGGTACACTTGCCATCACACCTCAGTCCAGCTGGCGGTAATGCACTGCGTTTGCAAACTGACACAAAAAAAAACAGAAGAAGGGTTCGCTGGCCATAGACAAAATAAATGGACACAGGAACCCCATAGACTTCGACAGAGACAAATGAAGTCAATTCGAACCACTTTTCTGGTGATGGCTTGTTGTACTGTACAGCTGCTGCGCAGCCTCAAACTGAGCTTGACGACGTAAATGGGACGTGAGCTACCTGTCTGAAATTTGTTTCTCTTCTGGTAGCTGCGCCAAGAGAAATCTGAATCAAGCGTACTGTAGATAAAGAAATAAACCGTTGACCGTGATTGAAATTAAGATAGTTTTTTTCCCATTGCCTATTAGTTTTCCCCCTGTGAATATAGTTATACCTCGTTGCCCCAACTTCATTATTTAACTACATATAGGCTACTTTTCCTAAAAAATCCTAGTTGTTCGTGGATAAAACAACCAAAGGCGACTTTGGTTGTTTTCGATCCAGTATTTTTTAAGAGTGTTTCAGTCTGCCCTGGCATTTTTACCGTTTTGGTGAGAAAATAGAATCTTAAATAGCCCCATCTCCACTTCTTGCAGATATAAATACATACTTGTAACTTTCTGTCAGTGACGTGCAGTGGAACACTCGAGGTGTCAATTAAATTTGATAAGTTACTCCCGTGTCAATTTCATCCCAAAATTCCAAGTTAACCATGCACCATAGTGTAGCCTAGAACATGAGGTACTCCAAAACATGACAATCTCAGGCATTCTCATTATCTGAACTTCCTTGACACCTCTCTGATGACTTAATTGATCCAATCAGCATCAAGGCCATGTATTTTTCCACCTGACTCATCACATCAAGTTATTCAGCAGGTGGAAGCCAGCCAAGCTGATTCACACGAGCCTTTAAAAGTAGATAAGCATACTTATGGTAGGTTACTATCAAAACAAGGCTGGTTTAGGTAAGTGTGCGTCTTTAACATTAGAAACGGATTTCCTTATACTTGCCTAATTTTTGAGGACTACGATTTTGAGGACAGTGAAATTGTTAGTTTGTTCGAAAAAGGCATCAGTAGTGTAAGGTTTTGATGATGAATGGAGTTAGCGAAAACAAAGTAGACCCGGTCCCACGGATGCAGCTTTTCAATTGCATGCACGCGGATTGTGGAGCTACTTTCACTCGTCAGTGGCGTTTAAAGGAACACGAGACCACGCATACTGGTGCGGTAAGTTTTTAATTTGTGAATGAGACTTTATGGTAGGATGATGTAGGCCTAGGGTGTTTAGTCTGCCATAACAGTTTATTATTATCGCCCATGTAGATAGTTTGGGCCTAGACTAGGCTTACTAGTTTTAATCTCATTGGCAAACCCAATCTCATACCCAGAGACCAGTGCAATGTAAGGTGGCAGGTTGCGGACGAAGTTTCTCGCGCGCATCTCACCTGAAACACCATGCTCTTCAACACGGCGGAGTGAAAAAGTTCAAGTGGGTTGCCTTTGAGATGTTACTCTTTTTACATAGGGACTGATAAGTATGTCCACAACTAATTCCCAGATGTGTCTGTAGGTGTGGTGTTACTACCTGTGGAAAGGGTTTCCTCTTCTCAGACAAACTGAAAAGGCACCTTCGGTGTGCGCATGGTCAGAAGGATAAGTACTTCAAGGTATGTCCACAAGATGTCATTGCAGTGTAATTTTATTCAGAGTCGCGGTTAATATTATTTACGTCTCTAACTTTTAGAGCTATTTTCTCGAGTTTCTCGCCAAGATTACGGGCGCTTCGCAAAAGGTTTTCTTTCTAATTAATAATTGTGTGACTATTTTGCAATGTGCACAATATAACCAGCCTACCGTGACCCAGATTTGTTGTGTGTTCAGTGCAACCTTGCGGGATGCACGATGACCTTCCTTAAACGTCGTGCTCTCAAACTTCACCTGAACACGCACGGAATGACTTCATTTAAGTAAGTCAATTCGACGTCTAATCCTCTCTGCCAATCGAAAACGTCAAGACATCCTAGCCATACTTTGAAATGCAGATTTTGTAGGCCTACTCCCTGAACCCCCCAACAGCTGCTGAGACTGCGAGTGCGCATGCTGAAATTGCATATCTTGCAGGTGTTCCAAGGACGGGTGCCTGATGAAATTTTCTTCCCATATAGCCCGTAAGGCTCACGAAAGAACACATGCAGGTAGGGTTAATTTACTTTTAAACTATCTATGAACTTATTCTTTTATTTATTTTTGCTGAAGCAGATTTCCATATTGAGCACTCCTTGTTTTTTCTACTTTAGGTTACACCTGCCCCAAATCTGACTGTGAAGTGACCCAGAAGACATGGGGGAAGATGCTTAAACACATGGCCGGACACCAAGGTGACCTGCACTTCTAATTGACTAGTTGCACGAAAGGCTCTCGGTGAGCTCGTTTGTTTCCTGTGGAGCCAGGTGTATTTGAACCTGCCACTATTCTGAATGTAATTGGTGTTTTCACGTCAATCTTTATCGTAATGTGCTGATTCACAACCAAGTGGAGGTGTCAGGGTTTGATGCTGTTTGACTCATACCAATCACAACATCCACCGCTGTCCTTCCCTCTCCAACCACCACTTCCTTTCCTACTCCTCCCAGACGAGGTGCACTGTCTCTGGGCTTCCAGTGTGCGTCCTCTCCCTCCCTGCAGCTTAACTGGAGCTGCTGCCGTAAGTGGCAAAACTGCCTCACAAGTACACAGTATTCCATCTGCTAAGAATCTGGGCCACCTTTTTGCAGGCCAAGCTTTTTTTTTTTTTTTTTTAAGTCTTTCCTTCCTCAGTCCCCCCCCCCCCCCCCCCCCCCCCCCCCCTCTCCACCCTTCTGTGCTCTTTGGAGGTGGTTGTAGGACATTAACAGTCTTCTCCCAATGCTGCCACCACCCCCTTACTTCTGTATTTGGAGCTTGAAGTACCACATTACTCCCACACATGAGTAATGTGTCCTGTCTGGAGCTGCTCCCTTGAGTTCTGTGTGTGTTTGATTAACTAGATTAAGAGCGTACGTCCTGTGCTGAAAGTGTGGGTCTCTGGATTAAGACCATTGAACTGTTGTTGAAGCGTATTGTCGGAGTAATTAAGCGAAGCCTCTTGTATTGATAATGTGCAGTGCCACTGTTTTGTCCATGCAAATGTGCTCATTAAAAGCAGATGCAGCAGGCCTGTCTCGACAGAACAGCACGGCAAACTCCCTCTGTCCTTCACCCTTTCTCTCTCAAGCAAGGACAACATTCAAATGATGTATTGCTGCTGTCGCACAGTGTTTTGACTTTCTATACTGTTGAGAAGTAATGGGGGGGGGGGGGGGGGGGGGGGGGCGCGCAATGTGCTTTTTCCAAAACATGTATGAAATGAGGTTTAATTGGAGATACAGGGACATGGTGATTTGTTGGATGATTCTTTTGAGGGGGAAATTATTACCATTTCAATAGGAAAATGATAACTTTGACAGACGAGGACATTTGTAATTGAACTCTAACCTTTTCTCCTCCTCCTCCTGGCGTTTCCATCTCTTCCTGTGCTGCCCCTCCCCGTCTCCCCGTCTGTCCGCGTCTCTCCTGTCTCCAGCGGTGTTGCCGTGCCCCGTGTGCAAGAAGCAGTTCAAGAAGCGAGACTCGCTGCGCCGCCACAAGCGCACGCATGCGCTGCAGAAGCCCGTGCTGCTGTGTCCACAGCAGGGCTGCCAGGCCTACTTCTCCACCACATTCAACCTGCAGCACCACATCCGCAAGCAGCACCTGCAGCTGCTGCGCCACCACTGCTCCTTCCCTGACTGCGACCGAGCCTTCGCCATGCGGGTGCCTACCTTACTCACTGGGATTGGTGGCATTTTTAAAAAAAATGGTTTCTGTATGATAATCAGTCTTATAATTTTGGTGTATAAAGTTATTATTGATGGTGGTTCTAATGCAAGTTGCTTTGGATAAAAGCCTCCACTGAGTAGTCAATACAGTCTGACTTGAGGAAAGGCAGAGATGCAAAAAGGCCATTTAACTGACCGTTTGAGGAATTCAGGTGAGCAGTTTACTGGACTTATTCATGATGCTGCATGATGCCAGTGTTCAGTTCAGGCTGAATTGATGTGCAGGTGAAATAATGGGCAGTACAATCAAAATGGGGCCTCCAGCGTTTCTGATTTTACCGACATCTGAAGCTTGTGTAAGTCGACTGGCTCCAATCCTTTAGATTGTATAGTGCTGCCACATTTCCTTATTGATGCTGCTACATTTCCAGTCAATCCAGATGTCTGTTGTAAAAGGGTGAATATCAATAAGTTGCTCACTGTGTAATTGGACCCCCCCCCCCAGGGGAGCAAATAGATGATTTATTTCTGAGCTGGCTGGTATTTGCCACTAGGTTTGTGTGTGTGGGGGGTCATTATTCACCCATGTCAGTATTTTCTCCCCTTGCCTTAATGCGCTCTCTTCTATCTCAAAATGCGCTCCAGTTGGCACTTAATTGACTCCCATGTCCACAAAAATGCCATTACCTCTCTGGGCTTTGTGTGCAGGCCGCTTTTGCAAATTGACTGTTGTCACAGGGAAGTCCATGTCTCTTCATTGCATTTGTCACCAGCTCCCCCTCTGGCATTCAGTTGGTTTAATTTGTTTTGTTCCTTAATACTGGGCTCTCTTGCTGAGAATTGTTTGCTGGGCGGGGGGGTTGCAAAATGGAAGTAATTCCATTTCTCAAATGACAGCTTTTGTATTATGAGCATAGAGTGATGCTGAAATATTAATAATTTTTTGTTTTGGTCTGCAAGCTGAGCATGGAGGGAATTGACCTGAAGTAGTGCATAGGTTTGTTACTTGCTTGTGAATTTCCGAGACTTTTATCTTGGACATGGTACACAAGTGCTGGCCTACTTAGAGGCTGATTTCTGTGTGTTAACATATAGCAATATGTGAAGATTTGTTTGTGAAGGACTCATGTCGTTTGGCTAGTCTATTAGTCTCCATGTAAGACTGGTTCATGTTCTACTGTGTGTGTGTGTGTGTGTGTGTGTCTGGTTAGTTTAATAGTCTCCATGTAAGACTGGTTCATGTTATACTGTTGTTCGTGTGTCTGGTTGGTGGCTGCTCCCTGACCCTCTTTGTTCTCACAGGAGAGTCTGACGCGACACTTACTCCACCATGACCCAGATGTTGCCAGGCTCAAGGTAAGACCTATTACTGTCTTTGCTCTGAACAGTTAAGTTCAGTCTCCTCCATCCTGTAGGTATTGGAGTGCTGCTACATTTAGTGTAACATTGTAATGCACCGGTTGCAGTGTGATGGAAGTGTCTGGATTAATGTTTCTTGACCGGTTCAATTGTTGTACTCCATTTCACTTGAGATGCAGTGAGTTTCAGTCTGGCCTTGAGGTATATGACCATTTTGGAGGCTATACATTTCTTTAACCCCATTTTCCTTAATGACCTACGGAGTTGGGTGGAAGTGATGCTTTCGAGTACACTCTGCAATCTGCACTCTCAGGCTTTCAAGTGTGACACCCAAGTCCCTTAGATCAGAGCCCAGGGAGTAAATCTGTTGTCGTTCCTGCAGTAAGAACGACACTAGCATAGGTGGCGCTCTAGAATCTCTTCCCTTGTGCACCAGTGAGTAATGACCCCTTATCCTCTAGAGGTCATAGCATGGCAGTTGCAATGTTAAGGTCAATGGTGCATTAGGCATGTCATCCCAGCCTTGTTTATCAATAAGTGGAGCTGGCAAAATATTAAATTCCATCTTTTCTGGTTTGATCTCTCTTGATGGGTTGTCTATTCCCTTCTATGGTGGTGTGATCTAAAATAGAATAAATGGTTATTGCCATTTGCCGATGCCATTTTGAAAATGACTTCTAATTAGCAGAATATGCAAGTAGAATACAGAAGGATGCTACTAATAGTTTCTGAGGTCCATTATAGTGAGGCTTTTGGTCAGATGGTAAATATCTGAAGATTAAAGTCAAAGTCTGCTTTATTGTCAATTTCTCCACATGTCAAGACATACAAAGAGATCGAAATTATGTTTCCCACTATCCCAGGGTGGAGACAAGACATTTTAGCAATTAGGTCCACAGACAAAAATATAACATTCAATTAAACAATATAAAAAGTAAATAAGAAGGCACATACAGTGACGAAATAAGAGCAGCAAAAAAATGGGTTGAAATTGTGCAATTGTGCATACAGTAGACAGTCAATATAATAATAGTGCAAAAGTCAGGCCAATAAATGGCTGAGGTAGTTCTGTTTGACCTAAGTATGCAAGTGGCATAGTGGTGCAAGTTATGTAAGAGCAGCAGAAGTGTGTTCAGAAGTGTTTTCAGGACACAGGACAACAACAAGTTGCAAAGTGTGCAAGTGGAGTAGTGCAAGTGGAATAGTGCAAGGCAGCCATTGTGGGTCCAAAAGTCCAGGATGTTATGTGGCTGAGGGTGGAGGGGGGGAGAGGGGGGAGACAGTTCAGCATCCTAACAGCCTGGTGTATGAAGCTGTTGGTGAGTCTGGTGGTGCGGGAGCGCAGGCTTCTGTACCTCTTCCCGGAGGGCAGTGGATAAAACAAATTGTGAGCGGGGTGACTTGCATCACTCACAATTGTGGTCGCCTTGCGGGTAAGGTGGGAGGTGTAAATGTCCTTCAGGGAGGGGAGTGAAGCGCCAATAATCCTTCCAGCTGTGTTCACTATGCGCTGCAGGGCTTTCCTGTTGTATTCAGCGATACAGATGGCAGCTGTTGACCGTTTTCTGATAAAATTCTCAGCCCGTCACAAATTGTAAAACTCACAGCCCGTCCTAAAAGCCCAATAGTTGTGTACTGGCACAAATGTCATGTGAAATGATGTGTGATGGGGCGTGGAATGATTGCCACCAGTATTCATTTCCATCCAAACGACACATGCAGATGGACATGAATGTTAATTCAGTGCTTCAGTCTGATAAGCTGGTTGGCAAGTGTTTGCTGAGACTGACGGGGCTGGTCTACATGAGACGGAGTCCATGGGTAAATGCCTGTCCTTGCTGAAATGCATTTTCCAACAGGCCCCAGTGATTAGCATACGCAGCCACAGAATTGTCTCAATGTCGTCCATTTTAGGTGGTGTTGGTGCCACTTTACCCTCAACCCCTAACTCACCAGAGCTGACCTGGTCATTCTGTTCTCCCTCAACCCCTAACTCACCAGAGCGGACCTGGTCATTCTGTTCTGTTCCCCCTCAACCCCTAACTCACCAGAGCTGACCTGGTCATTCTGTTCTGTTCCCCCTCAACCCCTAACTCACCAGAGCTGACCTGGTCATTCTGTTCTGTTCCCCTCAACCCCTAACTCACCAGAGCTGACCCTGTCATTCTGTTCTCCCTCCCCCAGCGGCGGCAGCGGCGCTCCAGTAAGAGCTGGCAGAAGCGGCTGGACGGCCATGGGCAGCATGCCCTGGTGGAAGAGGACCTGCGCGGTCTGTTCGCCCTGCGCATGCGCTTCTGTCGCCGTGCCAAGCTGGAGGCCAACCTCTCGGGCCTCTTCAACGAGCGCAAGGTGCCACACCGCGTTGATCCAGAGACCAACCTGCGCGACCTCTTCAGCCTGAAGCCCCCACGCAGTGTGGAGGTCGCTGTTGAAGACAAGCAGGGCTGATCTGGTGCCTTATTCATAATGTATTTAAATTGTTTTATGTGTTTTATTTTAGTTTGCCTTAAAACACCTGTGATGGAGTAATGTAAACATGTCTTTTTGTTCTTAATATGCCAAATGTGGCTTTCTATATTTTGTGAAATGTGGCTCTGTCAAAGCTTGTGTAATTGACTTGATATTTTTGTCGACTTCAGTTTTTGAAAGTGTTACGACTTGTAATTCATTGTTTTATTTCAGTATAAAAGTGTAAATTTATGTTCTGGAATGTAATATTGGCAACTCATTCCAGTTTCCTTTGTCAAAAGACTTGGTTGTAAATATACATGTAGTATACATTTCAGTTGCTTGGTCTTGAGCCAATCTAATAAAATAACCAGTGGAACTGTGCTCTTGATTCGTTATTCCTTACTGCAAGTGTGTGTGTAGATTTTCATGTGAATAATGTAGCCAGCAGAAGTGCTCACCAGCAGTTTCCCACTGCTGGTGAATCCTCGCCGTACGTGATTGGTCCGACGAGACCATGAAGTGTTTGACTCCTCCGAGCCTTTTAAGGGTGTGTGCAGTGGAGAGCGTGCATGAGGCGCTTCAAAGCCCCGTCAGGCCAGCAGCAACGGTGCCTTAATGTTTGAGTGTGTGGCGCTAAGGTTTGATGTGCGCCTCGGCCTTTACACTTTTTTCAGGGCATGCATCCTCAGACGTCATGAGAATCTTTACCCGGGAGAGAGATGTGGGCTATATAATGACCTCATAAACCTGCCAGAGTGAGAAAGATGAGCAGGGCAGTGTAACTCAAATACCCTCATAGATCAATGCAGAGTCCATAAAAGCTAATGTTGAAGCGACCGATTTGTTGTAATGTTTTGCATTATGTTTCACTGAAGAAAAGGTATTGTAACCATGGTAACTTTGCCTCAACCGTTTGCTGTCTATAATAAATGCACCAAAATGAAATGCCGTCTGTAAATTCTCTAGGCTTTGCTGCATGATTTTTTTTTTTTCCATGGCCAACCAACACACAAGGCCTGTGATGACAATTTGATAAAATGGAAAAAAAAAATTTTTTTTATCCAAAGCTCTGTGGCTGTAGGCTTGAGTGGGGAGCAGATGTTCCCACCCTGTTCTGGAGGCCATCTGAGACTTTGTGGAGAATACCACCCCATTTCAACTGATGTCACTATACTGCCCATGCAGTGTCTCTACTGATCTTCACCATGATCCACCTGTCTGAAGAACACATGTGCACCCCTTCACACTGTACAGGTTTGAATAACCAAACTTTGCGTAGTGCCCTTTCATGCCACACAAAGTGCTTTCCAATGGGGGGGCTAGAAAAGGTCAAACACACGATCATACAAAAAATAATACAATAAAATACAAATAATATAAATACAATATGCAAACATAGAGGACCACATGCTGAAAGACCTGGCAGAATGGAGGGACCATGAAGTACACTGGTGTAAAAAAACAAATAAAGAATGAAAATGGTATAAATACTGTATGTATAATATCTATAATAAATATGGTAAAAACATATAAGTCAAAGAAAGCATTGCAGCATTCGAGCCTGCCAGGGATCAAAGCAAGAACCATCTTTTCCAAACCTGTCTGGGAAAGGAATGGCCGTACTTTTGCATTATTTCTGAGGTGATGTACAGCGTTTTTGTGATATAATTGATGTGGGGTTCAAGTTTAATTCTGAATTTTAAAACGCAAAGATTTTTTGGTAAGTGGCTTAGAGTTCAGCAGCAGAGGTTTAAACTTCTAATTTATAACTCTTACTGGGCCTTTGCT
>NW_027468774.1:15709207-15729207 GCF_046254945.1 Alosa pseudoharengus
AACCAACAAACAATAACAACAATTTATTATAAGACAAAATCACCCCATACACACAAAATAGATAATCCATACCAGCACAAATACACACACTTTCCATGACTCAGAGTCTTACTGGCTGGGTTGAAAAATATTCATGAATCCAATCCCCCAGATCCTCATTAAGAACAAAGAGCCAGCACAGGACATCAATCTCTCGAGACCCACACGTACTGTACAAGTCATTCCGAATCCCACACTTCCAGGGACAAGAGCTGCAGGGATATCTCACTAAAATGTTCATAGAGTGGATTCACATTTCAAGATGCATACAGACAGTTCAGGATTTACAGAGCTGAGTAGTCAGCAGACAGGCTTCCAGTGAGAGCAGTAGAAGAGCAGATGGATGATAACCCTCCCAGGCAGAGAGGTGTTAAGACAGGTGCGTTGTGCACAGGTTGTTTCCGCAACAGGCGACAGGGTTCCACATATCTTGTGTTTATAAGGGCGTGGCCAGTATTTTGAGATAATAACGAAGACTGCAGGAGGCAGGAGGGAGGGAGTGTGGAAGAGAAGAGTCATTTCAGGAGGGTGTGGAAACAGTGCCACGGGGTCCTTTTGTCACCAGGACAGCAACATTCGCTGAGCATTGAGAGGTTCTGTCCAGTAGTAGCGGTGTGTGGAAGGAAATGACAAATGTCCTTCAGGTTTTGTGTTAAGACAAGGTGGACTTACGGGGATTAATGAATTCATTGGCACATTCTTGTGCAGAATGCAGAGATCCCTGGATTTTCCCTGTGTTTGGAATGATCTGATATGAGACAAGATTTGATAGCTTTGGTTTAGGGCTACATTCAGGTGTAATCGTTTCTTTTCAGGTTGAATACGCTTAAATAAATGATAATCAATTCAGTCATAAAATGGTCATCTTAGGTAAATGGTAATCAGTCTTAAATAAATTATAATTTTGCTGTCATAAAAATGGTCAGGCCATGTAACAGGATAATGGCTTAGCCTACTACTTTACCATCATCTTTCCCTGCGACAGCTGACATGATAATGAGGGCATGTCAGTAAATCAAGAGCACGGAGTATTGTGACAGGACAGAGTCTAGTCTACCTCCTACCCAGAGCTGTGCATGGCTCTGCTCCTACCCATTGGAGCATGGACAAAATGAATCATACTTGCAAATGCATGTCCAGGTCCACTGATCCAAATTACATTTAAAATGGACAACACTGAAGGTCAAATCTAGTAAGTGAGCGCTAATTAGGTCTCTCAGTTTTGGGAGGGCAGTTACAGATAACAGGGAATAAATTAGTTATTTCTCTCTTCATCAGAGACAAAACCAAAAGCAACTCTGCACTGAGCAATAGAGTTTGGGTGTAACCAGACATTGTGGAAGCTAACAGGTAAATGGATGCAGGTTTGATTATAATGTTCACAGATATACAGCTTGTGGCCTTAACTAAATATGTTTGCTCTGAAATCTGTATTGCAACCACAATCTGGTAAAAGGATGTAATCACATCCCATGCAACATTTAGATGGGGTTATTAACATGTGCACCGTATATGAATATTCTCTCAGTATTCATTGAAATTATACCCTCTTTGGAGCCAAACAGTCAGACAAGACAGATTATATGCTTGGTATTCAGATGGTATTGCTTGTTGAATATAAACTCATTCTCTCTCTCTCTCTCTCTCTTTCCCGTTCAGTGTTTTGCTCTGACGCTTCTCTGCCTTGTTATTCCTGCTTTATCTCTCTACAACATTCACTCTGTGAAGCTAGTGTTTTCTTAGTAGATGCTGCTCTCTTGACAGAGGGCTTATCTTTGCATTGTGGCTAAGGGTTTGTGTGTGTGTGTGTGTGTGTGTGTGTGTGTGTGTGTGTGTGTGTGTGTGTGCCTGCCTTTATTTTTGATAAGGATGACAGGAGTCAAAAGTAGGATTTACCTCCTCATGTACTGTAGTACTATTGCTTTGATAGCAATCTTGTTTAGTTGTGATCGCCGCCCAGTCCAGCAAATTTTTTCCACAAAAATAAATCACGCTGAAATATGATTCTAACTGTCTCACTAAATTGCATTATCCACACTCAATTCTCACTGGTATCTGCTAGACAACAAGTACCAAAACATGATTAGTTCATAGATTTCACATGTAAAATTCATTTTATACAACCCCAGCCCCATCTTGCCTGTTCATAATTCTGAGAAATTCTTGAATTGTGTGCATGTGTGCGTGTACATGTTTATGTTTATGTGTGTGGGTGTGTGTGTGTGTGTGTGTGTATGTGTGTGTGCGTGCTTGTGTGTTTGCCTGCGTATGTGTGTTTGTGCATGTGCATGCATGCGTGCATATGTCTACTGTGTGAGTATGTGTCATACGTATGATTACTGTGAATGTATGTGTGTGCGTGTGTATCTGTTTATGCACATGTGTGCACATGGAATGGGTTAACATGACCCCTGGAGGCAAACATACGGAAAAAATTGGTCATCCTAGGCCCTACGGTTCTCACGATATTCACAGAAAACTGTGTCTGCCCTACCCTCCTTTCGGGGGATCCAGTACAGCGGGAGGGCTACAGATCAAAACAAAAAACGATGGTTCCATGCTATCCATGTGGGGTTACATTCCCACCAAGTTTCGTGTACCCCGGTCTTTCAGTGTCCCGGGAATCCTTGTTGGTGTACGGTCACTAAATGTACACATAAATTATTTTATTGTAAGGCCCCCCATGAACGAAAGTTCACAAAACTTGGTATGCATTCGGAGGGTGTCATAATGATCCTACACTTTCAATTTCGTGCAGTTTTGACCATGTCAGCCAGAGATATTGTGCTTTTTAATTTTTAACTAGGTGGCGCTATACATGAAATAAGTGGTAATGGGAAAGGTTGACATGCCCCCTTAAGACCAACATACAAAAAAAGGTGGACCTCCTAGGCCCTACGGTTCTCGAGATATTCACAGAAAACTGTCTCCGGCCACCTACAGGCCAGTTGGTGTATAGTAACATAAATTAATTTATTGTGTGGCCCCCCATGAACGGAATTCCACGAAACTTGGCGTGCATTCAGAGGGTGTCATAATGTTTTGACTATGTTAGCTCACAGATACCTGCAATTACAACACCTCATTTTTACTTTTTTGTGTTTAACTAGGTGGCGCTATACATGAAATGAGTGGTTATGGAATGGGTTGACATGGCCCCTTGAGATCAACATACAAAAAAGAAATGGTCCTCCTAAACCTTACAGTTCTCGAGATATTCACAGAAAACTGTGTCTGCCCTACCCTCCTTTCGGGGGGTGCAGTCCAGCGGGGGTGCTACAGATCAAAACGAAAAACGATGGTTCCATGCTATCCATATGGGGTTACATGCCCACCAAGTTTCGTCTACCCCGGTCTCAGTGTCTCAGGAATCCTTGACAGAAATTTGGACATGCGAAAAAGAAAAAAAGAAAAAAAAAAAAATCTGACTAAACCTATATGACCGCCGCTTCGCTGCGCGGCGGTCCTAATAAGTAAGAGCCAAGAGAATGAAAGACAAAGACATCCGTACAAGTGATTCTGTCATATGGCCATGACAGTCCTTACTGCAGTTCTGGAGCAGACAGAGAGGGCTGTGTATGCAGTCGAGGGAGAGGTGGGGTGTGGGACTTGCACTGGCATTAATTAACAGCAGAGAGTGTGCTGAATAAATGTTGAGTAATTGAAGGCAGCGGGAAGCCCAGTGGTCAAATGCAGCAAATCCAATCCAGTCCACACGCCAGGTGCCACCTCATTTCTATTCCTGCTCCAGAAGCACAGTTTTTGGAGCAAACACACACACACACACACACTTGCAAATGTTCGAGATGTGCTACTGGGTACTTGACGGGAGTCCAAGCAGAGGTGCTGTGCCAACTCTTTGTCATTTGTCTGGAATAGGCAGGAGCAGTAAAAATAGTGTGTAACACAGCCACATAAACAAGCACACATACGCACACACACACACACACACACACACACACACACACACACACAGACTTTCTGCCACACGTCTATTCCATATTTTTGATCATCTTAAAGCCATGCAATGGCACCTATTAGCTTCAAGGAGTGTTCTAATTTGGAAGTATGCTTTAGCTCATATCCTATTAATCATTTTGAGTTCTTAATCCTTGGGCTCTTCTAAATCTGATGGATAGATTGTCATCCATATATGCCTAACAAAATGTTCAATCCTCTGAAAACCTTACATTTTCACACCCATGGGAAGGCACACACACCCATAGTATGAGATTGTATGATCTACTGATGACAAATAGTATAAATATGACAAATGTCAACAAGGACTTCAACAATAGTGGCATTAATGTAAACACAGTATAGGCATAGAGAAAACATTCTTCTGGTATTCTTATCAGCCCAGTGACCATGTCATTGACTGGAGGCATTTCAGAGGGTTGACCAACATGACAGCTGTGCAGCAGGCGTGTCCTCTGTACACAGACAATACCAAAGATTCTAGAGCGCTACGCTCCGCTCTAGAATCTTTGGACAATACTAACACCCACCACAGGGAACCACATACAGATAAGTGCATAGACTGTATATATATATAGTTCTATCTATATATATATATATATAGTTCTATATATACAGTCTATGGATAAGTGCATGAAATCACACGCTCACCAGTGCATGCAAATACACATGTGATTGTGGTTCAGTTGCATGTGGAGCCCTGTGTGTCGTTTCATTGGGTTTTCAGTGTGTGTCTCCAGGTCGCCATTGCGAGGAACCTCAGCTGCCAGACTCCCTGCTTAATGTGAATATAAGTGGCTGTCACAACATGTGGAGAGAAGGGGATGGAAAGAGAGAGAGAGAGAGAGAGAAAGAGAGAGAGATAGAGAGAGATAGAGAGAAGAAAGGCAAGCAAGACAAAGAAGCGAGGGGAAATAGGCAGGGAGAAAAAAGAGGGGAGTAGGAAAAGCAAAGGCAGATAGTGACATTGAGTCAGTGTGTGTAATTACCCACACATAATGTGGTCTCTGATCGGGTCGGGGAAGTGTCTGTGACATTTTTACATTTCTGCTGACCTGCGTTGCAATTAGAAATGCAATTATTTGTCACAGGGGGAAAAATGAATCCAGTTAACCTTGTTCATAACAACACACCAATGTTAAAAAATGTGTACTAGCGTGTGTGTGTGTGTGTGTGTGTGTGTGTGTGTGTGTGTGTGTGTGTGTGATAAACCAGTGCCTTCCATTGCAGATTAAAGAAGACTGAGCCGTGACTCTGCATAAAAAAACACTATCATTATTCATATAGTGATTTCATTTCATTGGTTTTCATTGTGCTTTGTGTTTGGGTGTGTTTCTGTCAGCCCAAATGAAGGAGAGCAAGAGAGGGGGACAGACAGAGACATAGAGTTTTCACAAAAAGAAATTATCGGTATGTCTGGCAGTGGCACACAGGGTGTGTGTGTGTGTGTCAAGGTGAGTGTGTGTGTGTGTGTGTGTGTGTGTGTGTCCTCTGGAACAGAAAATCTGAATCTTATCTCCAGAACAGAATGAAGAAGTTGAGCCAGAGCTGAAGGATCAAAGACTCTGAGAATGAAGGAAAAAGAGAGGATGACAAGAAAGACAGCGTGAGACCGAGGACACACAAAAGATAAGAGCGTGTGAGAGAAAACTGGAAATAAGGCCAGAAGATAAAAAAGCTACACACACACTCACACACACACACACACGTTCACACTTAATTTAGCTCGGTCCTTTCCTGTTTAATTACCATCAGTGCCCATTAGCATAACTGTAATCGAGTTCAGAACGTGGCTAATGTGTGGCAAAAACATACAACAAACATCATGCACACCACAATGCAAACACCCCACTTGTCCACCTCAGGGGTTCAGAGGATGCAACGCGGTGCTAACATTAGCATAGCAAGGTCACGGTTTCCTCAAGATCCCTCAGAGCACGCACATACCATTGAGGTGTTTTGGAGTCACACTACGGCCAGTTGCTTTCAGAGTAAACATGTGAGCCTCCAGAACAGGTGGCATATTCTAGTGTTTAATTCACTGTGATGGGGTTGGGCAGTCCTGCCTCAGGCTGCTGGGTCATCTTTCTTCCCATTAGCAGCAACAGCAAGAAGTTAGTTGTGCAGAAGAGCACACTCATTTAACATGGACATACACTAATGAGTAGCTGCAAGTGTCCAAGAGCACGCTACTCAGATTTAGCTGTAGTCACGCCAGCAGATGGTAAGGAACAGGTTATTATAAGTAGATAACTCTTTTGATCCCATGAGGGAAATTTGGTCTCTGCATTTATCCCAATCCGTGAATTAGTGAAACACACTCAGTACACACTAATCCTGGCGCGGTGAATCCACCTGCTGCTACAACAGCGGCGCTCGGGACGCATTGAGGGGTTAGGTGCCTTGCTCAAGGGCACTTCAGTCATTCCTACTGGTCAGGGTTCGAACCGGCAACCCTCCGGTTACAAGCGCTTCACGGCAACCCTCCGGTTACAAGTCCGAAGCGCTAACTAGTAGGCCACGGCAGCCCCCCGATCAGTTATCAGTTAGGTTCATACATGTTCCACTCACCCCTGAAGCCAAATGAAGTAGCTAATTGATTTTAGTGCACATGAAAGGGAACATGCTAACAAGGAAAAAGAGGAGCTGAATTCACATGGGAATACAGAACCAGAACATCAGTGGCAATAATTGGTGACACATGCTGTCAGGTTACAATAAGAACATTAAGATCTACAAGAAGCATCACTAATAAAAGAATGAGTAAAGTAAAAAGAATGTTCTAAAACCGTTGATAGCAATCGTGTCTAAATGAAATGCCTTGCCTTGTGTAGCTGCTCCAAAAACTTTTCTTCTGGTCAGATAAAAACATGCTTCAATTGACGTTTGATGTTCTATTGCTATTTCTTTGTAACTTCAGACATTGTGAAAAACTGGAATATAATATTTAATACATTTTAACATAAGCCTATTGCACATAAGCATATCCTTAAAGGATTAATCCACAGTAAAAACAACCTAGGGTCTATTTCTGGATGATACCCTGATAGCACAGGGGCGTTGAATCCACGTTGAATCAACCTCCGCCGCTTCAAACAAACGTGGATTCAACGCCCCTCAACGCCCCTTTGCTATCTGGGTAACAAGTTTAAACTTTAGTTTGGGAACAAAAATATGATAATAGGTGGCGTAGCCAGACTGAAACTCTATTCAGAATATGAGTCTGGTTTCCATCCATTTGGATTTGATTATGGGGTGTGGTTCAAACGATACAGGGGAAAAAATGCCTCTGCACATAATTGACCCTTTGCTAAGCTAAGCCCAACCCCCTTAGTTACTGTTGCTATGCCTGTCAAGCTTTTACACTTGGTATGTCCATCCATGTTTTCACGAATGTCAGTGTCAAATGTACGAAAAGAAATCATTGCAAATTTCTGGAAAACAAGACAAAAGGGGCTTCAGTATCCATGTGAAAGCTACATCCACAATGTCATTTGTCATGGATGTATTGTGAACAACAAAATCAAGATAGAGGGAAAAGCATAAGGGATGTTTCATTATAAGCTGATGTTTTATAATGAAACACCTTATCCACAAGTCTTGTGGAATAAATGTTACAAGTGACCGCTATGCAAAGATAAAGATAATGTAGATAAGATAATCATAGATAATCTAAGCGTCAATCTAAAACCCATGGTCTGAAGCATAGCACATTTGGGGCGTCACATCCACTTCTGCTAGTTTGATGGTTTGTTGGTTCAAAAGGGCTGTTTCTTAATTAAGCATGTATGTGTTCTCGGCGTAACATTCACCATGCTACCATAAGGATGAGTAAACGCTGCAAAACTCTGCAAAAGGAATCTGCTTGCACGCGCGACCATCTATGCAACAGTAGGATTCCATTTCCACTAAAGCTTGCTTTGCTGTTGACCTTGTGAGTGTGTGTGTGTGTGTGAGTGTGTGTGAGTGTGTGTGTGTGTGTGTGTGTGTGTGTCTAACTACACACATAATACATCACATAATCACACAAACATGTGCTGAGAGCAACATATTCAATTTTCTCAGTTACACAAAACATTATTACTCTCTTCCCTGTGTTTACCTATAATCTCTCTGTCTCTCTTTCTTAATCTCTCTCTTTCTCTCTAACACACACACACACACACATAATGACACTGTTGCGGTCAATATGCAGTTGAGCCCCTCCCCCTTTCTTCCCCTCATCTTCCCTCGGCCCAGTCTTCACTCTCTCCACCACCACCACCAGCACCTTATTTCTCCTCCCTCCCGTTCTAGTTTGTAACAAAAGGGGAGATGTGAAGACTGGAAGATAGAAGCTGTATGGACAAGCGGAGCTACGGGGGACAAGAGGAGACATTTGCGCGTGGCACAGTCTGTCCCCGGCACAAACCCCGGGGATCGATCCATCTCAGTGTCGCGCACACAAGGACACGCTGATTTCCTTGGCAGGCCAGAACTGTACGATTACTAAGAAAAACCCTGCTGTAATGTAGGGGGGGGGGGAATTAAATGACTGATAATGACTTCAGTCATCCTCGTCTCTCGTCTCGTCTCTTGTCTCGTCTCTCGTCTCGTCCCCTGCCTACTGTCCGCCTCTCCTCACTGCCCTCGTGTCTGCAGCCTGACAAGAGCAAAGGGAGGTCAGAACTCACGCCTCTCAGAAGGTCTGTGAAGTCCCTCTGTCCTGACATCTAGTACAGAACATTGTAGCATTCTCTTGCTGCTATTTCTTGTCTGTCGCACGCAGGTTTCCCAGTTTCTCTGTTCTCTATCTCACTCTCTCTCTCTCACATTGTCTTTGTTCCTGTGTGTACACCTTGCCAAATGCATTTCTTTGTGAGCCCCCAGGGACTCATTAGGCAGCATGACAGACACAGACTTGCTCACACACAAACACTTTCCATCTCTATCTCTCCCTCACACACGCGTGCGCGCACACACGCACGCACACACACACACATAGATGAACACACACACATAGATGTACACACACACACACACACACATGGACACCACTAGATTAAGATGACTGTTATAGCCAATAGGCAAGCTGTTGCAGATGGGTCTGACCAAAGCCAAAAATACAGACTGGCACAGAACAACATGCAGGCATACATGCACATCTGTTAAGAACCACACACTCACATACAAATACATTCAGATGCGCACACCACACACACACACACACACACAGTTTAAAATCAGGCATGTAGAGGCACAAGAGAGACAAAAAATGCAGTCTGCTTTCATTTGAGATCTTTATTAAGTCATGTTTTTTTCTCATACAGTAACCCATGACTGGACACACATCCACAGTCAGACCAGAAAATGTTCATTCTTACACACTCTCACATATGCGCGCACACACACACACACACACACACACAGACACACTAACAGGATGAGATGTTATACATGAGCTTCAAAGTATGACCTGTGGAAACGCAAACATGAAAATCATGACATCTTTACACAGTAAATCCTTAATACAAACATAACATTACACTACTCCTACTCTCTGTTTATAAATTATCTATTAATGCTACACAATGTGCTATACACTGTCTATACGAATGTGATGAAATGTCCTTTCAGTCCATGCCAAATGCCAGTTTACGCCAGCGTCAGGTAACGCTGCATTGTCAACATTCACAGCATCCATCATGGCGCCCGAATCACCTTCATTAAAACATTTTGTAGCACCAGAGAGGATTTATAAATGTCTAAGTAAACAACATGCCGCTAGCCCAGAATGGCAGCCTGTCACCATTTTTTTGGCCCATCTCAATTCATATCAATTAGGAGGTCTGTGTGAGCCATATGTCCTCTGCAATCTAGCAACTCACATTCATCATACCATATTATATAGCACTGTGTAACCATCATCATACCATATTATATAGCACATTGGAACCATCGTCATGCCATATTATATAGCACGGTGGAACCATCATCATGCCATATTATATATTAGCACAGTGGAACCATTATCATACCATATTATATATTAGCACAGTGAAACCATCATCATACCATATAATATATTAGCACAGTGGAACCATTATCATACCATATTATATATTAGCACGGTGGAACCATACCGTATTATATATTAGCACGGTGGAACCATCATCATACCATATTATACATTAGCACGGTGGAACCATCATCATATCATATTATATATTAGCATGGTGGAACCATCATATTACCATATTATATATTAGCATGGTGGAACCATCATCATACCATATTATATATTAGCACGGTGGAACCATCATATTACCATATTATATATTAGCATGGTGGAACCATCATCATACCATATTATATATTAGCACGGTGGAACCATCATATTACCATATTATATATTAGCATGGTGGAACTATCATCATACCATATTATATATTAGCACGGTGGAACCATCTTTGCTGAGGGGCATGATGGAAATGAGAATAAGCTACAGACTCGCACAAAACTGGCCACGTCAATAAATATATCAGGAAGAAAAACTATGAATAAATTAACAGACTAATAAATATATTTAAGGATCCAAGTGTGGTTTATGCTGCGTCAGAATTCGGTTGGTTTATGCTGCTTGGTGGAGGTATGTAACACACACACACGCACACACACACACACACACACACACACACACACACACAGAGAGAGAGGCAAACATACACAAAGGTAAAGAAGGCACACAAAACAAACACAAACATGCGCATTCTTCACTGGGGTGAAAATGGAAGAGTCTCCATCTCTCAGGTTTGTGCTAGCTGTTGTCAGCTTTCTGACTCATGAAAACAACAGACTCTGTCACAGCCCCATTTCATAACTCACTTGGCTGCACACACCAACTCTCTAAGCTTCTGCTCAATTACCCCACACATCAGGGGGACTTAGTTAAAGGCAAACATCTCTCTCTCCCACCCTCCCTTTCTCACTCACTTACTCCCTCTCCTCTTCTGTGAACTTCACTGTTTAAAAGAGCACTGCTCAGGATCCATTAGGGGATTTATCACCTGTATAGCTGCTATTTCAACTCTCCCAAACACAAACTGCCACTCTGCAAATGTAAACGGTGCTCTCTGAACACAGAGCAGGACAGGGAGAGGAGAGGAGAGGCGCTGCTTGTTGGCTCGCTGGCTATGAATTCTAAACACAAGCCCAAGTGAGAATAGATTTGCTCCTGCATGCTGGCACAGGGTGTCTCATAGTGGATATCTGACTCACTCACACAACTTGCACACTCACACACACAAATTTCACACGAGTATACACAGAGACGCACATTGACATTCAAAGCGCGCACACACACGCACACACACACGCACGCACACACACACACACACACACACACACACACACACACACACACACACACACACACACACACACACACACACACACACACATTTCACGCAGGCATATTCACAGACACACAGTGACATTGACTCAAACACAAATCACACCCCTCACTGCTCATAGCCATCCTTGAGTTTCATAACAGAAGGAGCCGGCGAGGGGAGACGCTGAAACGGAGATGTAAAGTAGCGATAGCCTCAATTAAGACCACAGAACAGAGGAGAGAGCGTGAGAAAGAGGAAGAGAACATCAAGGTCTAACTCAACTAAAGGATGGATGGACACATTACACATTTTAAGCACGGAAGCCAAGCTGACTTAACATAATTTTAAATATCCAATTCATACATTCATAAGTAGTCGTCCCTTTTCCTCGGGTACAATGACTCAGTTCCATGAAGTCTTAAAAATCCTCTTCTCTCCTTCTTGCCATTCATTTGTCTCCCCCCAATGGCTGATAGCTAGAGAGTGTCACAGTCAACAGGGCCGTGGAGAGAGAGTTCTCTGGAGGACCACGTCACCTGTCTCCATGGAGGTTAGAGGACAGAGCACTGGGCTACAGGACACGCAGTCTGGACACACAAAAAGGCAGGTGCTGGCTGTTAGTAAGTCTCCAGATACAGGTATACTTGGATAAGTGTGTGTGTCTGTGTGTCTGTGTGTAATAAGGGGGAATCTGTGTGTGTATGAATGTAAATGTGTGCGTGAGTGTGCGTGTGTGTGTCTGTGTGGTTGACTATATCTACACCTGTCTGTGTGTGTGTGTGTGGATGTGAATATCTCTGAGATTTCTGGGGATTTGGGGCGGGGCTGTTTGGACTAGGCGAGTGTCGGGACGGCCACACAGGGGAGGATCAGGTGCATGTGACAGAGCCGACGCGCGGGGGCTTCGACTGGGCAGCGGCGTGGGGAGACGGCAGTGCAGCAGCGCTAACATGGACACAGCTGAACTAAACCACTGGACATACGCAGGACTGGCACGGCTGGCCTACGGATACCTGGGTGGGACAAAAATGGGTGGGGTGTGTGGGGGTGTGTGTATTGTGAGGGAGGTGTTGTGCAGATGTCTGAGGGCAGCTCTGAGGGGTTAGGAGCTGATGTCAAATCTCCTCCAGGGAGTCGGCTGGGACCAGACCCCTCTTCTTCCCACTGCTCAGCTTCAGGAAGCCATCACTGTCCTCGTTCCTCCCAACACAAATCTGCCAGAGACAGACATAAAGGGTGGGGGGGGGGGGGGGGGGGGAATAAAAACGCATTATATATATACCATTATACCATTAATACATTTCATACATTATTCATCTAGGTAACATCACTGTCTGCTAAAAAGGGCAACAGATATGGCATTGTGAATGGGAATGTAATGATGTGTGTTCTCCTGCTCACCTGTGACTCTTTCACTGCCATGTGACCCATCTCCCGGTTGCCATGGACACCCTGCATCACCCGCCACACCCTTTCACCGGGACGGACCCGCTGGACAAAGTTAGCCGGGAAGAAGCCCAGCTTGTCCCCACACCTGCCCTGCATAAGCCAGAACACAACCCCTCAGACAGCTGCTGAGCCTGGAACACATCCTGAGGTGCGCTACAAATAGCACAAACATTTTCAAAGACTTTCTCCTTTGCTTTCAATTGTCTGCGAACATTGTGATCACACACAAATGGTCTGAAGAGGTAGTTCCTGGTGAACAAACAAAAGTTCTTAGACATTGGACAAGAGGTTGGACATTTAAATCAACAATGAGGGATGTTTATAACAAAACATTCAATATGTTTTCACCTCAAATCTTCAACTCTGTTCCCCAAATTAGAACACATGTTAGACCTGTGAGTGATATGGCCCTGATTTAGTTCTGATCTGGCCCTCGTGTGGATCAACTTTCAGCACACACATAGATAGCTAACAGCCCATCCTGACGTCCCTCTACAGGCTGCTATAGAACACAATGTCCATATTTGCCATCTCTGTTCCCTTTAGGAAAGGAGACAAATGAAGGTGCAACTGATTACCATTCCTCATATGCTCACTGTTGTTAGGTACCAAATACAGCTTTCCATCAGTAAGCACTTGCCTAATGTGAGCAGCCCTGGTGGTAAAGAAGACACACTAGACTACAAATCAGAACTAAATTAAACACATTAACACAAAGTCTTCAGTTCAGTTGCTATGCCGTGATACCTTTTCAGTCCTGCTGCACAGCATATCTGTACAATTCGGAATCAATGAATATTTTTTTAAAAGAAAACTAGTTTGGACTTTGTTAGACCGCAAACAGGTGAGGCAAGTGTTGAATTGATGAACCCCAGCATTTAAAACACCATTTAAAAACTCCCAACGGTTCATTTCCATTTGCACTTTCAGCAACCAACATCGTTATTTCTCAAGAAATCTTCCACTCCAAACAAATTGGAGAGTGACAAAGCATAAGGAAGATGGCAAAGGACGAGAAAGCCTAGGAGCATGGATGAATTGGCCGGGCACTCAATTCCATCTGAAGTAGCCTCAGCCCATTATGCATTCAATGGAAGCTCATTTCAGTTGAGCTGGTATTAACTGCTGTCTATTTCACCCTTTACAATATGGGCCCACAGAAATTAGCCTCTATTGCTGCCTATTTATATGAACTGCAACTGGGGAGGTTATGTGCGTATTTATAATCCCAATCGTTCTCTCTCTCTGTTTCTATCTTTCGGTCACTTGCTTTTCTCTCTCTCTCTCTCTCTCTTGCTCTCACTCGCTCTCTCTCTCTCGCTCTCACTCTCTCTCTTACACACACACACAAACACAGAAACACCCACAGACTACACTACCTATTAACATTATATGTAAACCTGCTGTGACACAGAACTAGCCAAACCTCCAGTGCTCACCTTCCACCACTCCTCATTGGAGTCATCGGTCACCTGAACCCTGTCACCAGGACTGTGGGAGACACAGGAAGAAGATTAGGGGAAAGGTGTAGTCAGACATAGACACACACACACACACACACACACACACACACACACACACACACACACACACACACACACACACACACACACACACACACAGAGCATGTGGAATGACAGATGGTTCAGAGGTCCCTGTGGTGACCCGCCTCTATTTCGTACCTGTAAGATTCCACCCTCTTGTTTCTCATTCCTTCACACACACACACACACACACACAGAGCATGTGGAATGACAGATGGTTCAGAGGTCCCTGTGGTGACCCGCCTCTATTTCGTACCTGTAAGATTCCACCCTCTTGTTTCTCATTCCTTCACACACACACACACACACACACACACACACACACACAGACACACACACACACACACACACACACAGTCCTCATTTTATCTGTGACTCATTCCCAGTACACATCCACACACAAACTTCTATTTTATTTTTTTCAAATTCTCTCTACTTTACACAGCATGTAGATTGCTGACGTACCCATAAACATACAAACATACACACTTGCACTCACACTCACACATACGCACACGCACACGCACACACACACACACACACACACACACTCACTGGAGTTCAAGGTCATTCGGCTCCTGTGGCAGAAACTTGTAGAGCGCAACATAAGTATGGATGGAGTGCACCTGTCTGGGCACCTAAGGGAAAACAAGAGATGGAGACGAGAGAGAGACAACCTGAGAAAGAGAGACAGACAGGAGGAGAACCGTGGCAACTGGAAACACATGACTCTAAACTTTACAGCTTTTCAGTTTTCACAAAACAGTAGGTAAGTGACACTGGTTATTTTTTTAAAGACACAATCTACAGGAAATATATATGCATGAGCTGTAGCTATTAAATAATGAGAAATGCTGTAATTCAGTTGTAGTGAAGCAAACCTGTTCTACTCATATAACTCGTATGTGGACTTGCTTACTTTTACAGCATCTTCAGCTTCTTCTGTCTTCTCAGGCTCAGCAAAGGGGCAATCTGAGAAAGGAAGAAGTTTGGTTAAGTCAAGAAGAACCCTATTTAGTTCTGCCTATTTTGGCTGGGTTAAGTCAAGAAGAATCCAATTTAGTTCCACTTATTTTGGCTGGGTTAAGTCAAGAAGAACCCTACTTAGTTCCACTTATTTTGGCTGGGTTAAGTCAAGAAGAACCCTATTTAGTTCCATTTATTTTGGCTGGGTTAAGTTAAGAAGAACCCTATTCAGTTCCACTTATTTTGGTTGAGCAACTTTGCTCAACCAAAATAAGTGGAACTGAATAGGGTTCTTCTAGATCAAAAACACAAGTCAAGTCAAGTCAAGTCAAGTAAATAAAATGCACATTTAACAATAGTCTGAGCCATCTATAGTTAGTTATAGTTATAGCACAGCAAATAAACCAGTGCTTTGTGTTTAGGAAGTCAAGTTTCCTCAGGGGTAGCAGGTGATGAGGCTGGTATTGCCTTACTTATCTCCACTGAAGTTTAGCAGTGAAGTAGCGGAGGGTATGAACGAGTATTTCTCTCTGTTGGTTGCACTGTAAACATGAAAACTCAACTTAGCAGGACAACTTGAGAACATAGACATGAGTTTTCTCAACTTGGGTTCAGGTTTAGGGTCACTTCTGTTGTTGATGGTTTAGACAACAGGCACAGCTTGACAAAAATCTATTGCAACATGCTGCCTTGATTTGGGTTTTGAAGGCAAGTGAAAGTCAAGGTACTGAATCACTGTATCATTCAGACCTTGGTCACCTTTAGTGTATTTTCTCATTTTATATTAAAGGAAGTCCACCAACAGATAAGAGAAAAAGTACAAACTGACTTAATACAAGATCTACAGTCAACAGTTGGCACTGCTGGCTTTTACTGTACAAAGTGTTACAAAGAAGAGAGAAATGGAAGGTCATCTCTTTTATCTCCGCAAAAGCCAAGGAAAAATTCATACACTATTTAACGAATTAACCCATCAGTAGATTACCAAAAACCTAACTGACAACTCTTCAATGGCACAATTATACAATATATGTTTAGTACACTGTATGTATATACATGTACAGTGCAACTATATATGGATAAATATGAATGGATAAATACATGATGATGTCTCCATTACTGGCCAGTTTGGAGAACATTACTGTCGGTTCATAGTGGGTGACAGACTGGTGTGGTGCCGGCCCACATATTAGTACCACACACCAACTGGTACATCCTGGAAACATTGATGATATGTACCAGTTGCACCAAGAGTGTGTGTGTGTGTGTGTGTGTGTGTGTGTGTGTGTGTAAGTTGCATTACAATTCAAATCACCCTTACAAAACATTCACATTTCCAAAGAAACACACATTGTTATGTTTTTTGGGTAAGTACAACACATTTAGAGTGAAATTTCAAAATTCTATTTACATGCCAAGCCCCACCCTGTGGAACTATGTATTATCCAAAAAGAAAACACACACACACACACACACACACACACACACACACACACAAACAAAGTGTAATGCTGTTTTCAGTTATGTCATGCTCCTGAAATCTAACCTTGTCTTGGGTCTGTGTTTACCGTCTGATTGGAGTGCTTGGCTGAGACGGGGGACTTATCGGCAGTAAAACTGATGTTGCCGTGTGTTATCGCTCCGCACCCTCTTATCAGCGAGCGTGGTATCAGAGGCCGTGTGTGTTTGGAGATGTTTTCATTTCACAGGTCCTCAAGGCTACATGGGAGATTGGGGTTAAGGGTCAAGTTCTTACCGCTGTCTCCAGCCTCACGGATAGCCTCTTCGTCCAGGCCTGCCTGTCCCTCCTCGCTGTCCTCCGTCTCGTCTCTCTCATCCTTCTCATCCTTCTCTTCTGTCTCCTCCCCCTCCTCCCCCCCTTCTCCCTGAGATGGACAGGTGGAGAGAGAGGAAGAGGATGAAAGAGACACAACAAGGACGTGTTTAATTAAGAGGCCGAGCCTTTGACACCTAAGAACAGGCACTTGAAGGACTGCACACCTATTAGTAGGACCTCCATTGGTTGAATGACCTCATGCACTCAAACAAATACATAAACACTCATGCACATGCGCACACGCACACACACACACAGACACACACACACACACACACACACACGCACACACTCTAAGTCCCCCACCCAAAGAGAAACACACACATGCGTACCAGGCTGCGGGTAGGAGACTCACACACACTCCCAAAACTGGAACGACTCATTTGAGCCAGGGTGGTGCCGTAGCGCAGAGCTGCGTAGATAGGATCCATACGAGCCCTTGCGTCTAAAATCCACACACACACACACACACACGCACACGCACACGCACACGCACACGCACACACACCAAGAGAGGAGGGGAAATAATGTGTCAAAGAGACCAGAAAAAATGGCAATAAAAGGAATAAAACATCAGATTCCAAATTGAGGAAAGAGGGGTGAGAGAGACGGAGGAACAGGGGAGAACAAGATGAAAGAGTGGAATTGAGAACAAGAGCAGAGAGACTGACACGAGAGAGAGAGAGAAACAGTCCACATAAAGGGTTTCTGAAATTAGCGCACATAGGCAGAAAGAGGGCAGGGGAAGAAAAGCAAGAAAACAACAGGGAGAGACGAAGAGGAGAGGGGGAGAGAGGAGGAGAGGTGGAGAGAGGAGGAGGGGAGAGGGAGAGAGGCGGAGGGGAGAAGCAGACTCACCTGGGTTAGGCTCTGGTTGAGTCTCTTTGACCACGCCCAGCTGATCGTTGCCTAGCAACGGAGAGCTAAAATTGCGTTTGAACATCCCAGACTGGGGGGGGGGGGGGAGAGGAGAGAGGGAGAGAGAGAGAAAGAGAGAGGATGATTCAGGAGATTAATCGAGACGATGGGGTGCATTACTGCTGTAATAAACAAATGAAAGAGAAAACAATCTGGCAGGACATCCACTGGAGAGACAGCAGCAGAATGGGCCACCTGAGAGACATCTCACTAAGACACTAAGGCGTACACAAGTAAACAAGTTCACATGCGAGAGCTGCTTTATTAAAGTCCTAAATTTGTGCTTAGGTCCAAATGTTTTTGTCCGTCTCTTCTCTCTCTCTCTCTCTCTCTCTCTCTCTCTCTCTCTCTCTCTCTCTCTCTCTCTCTCTCTCTCTTTCTCTCTCATATTTGTCCTCCCTGAAAAGGCTGCTGAGGTAAACACGAAACTGTCTTAATTACCGATCAATACTGAAGATGATGATTACATTCCCTACAACCATTACCACACACACACACACACACACACACACACACACACACACACACACACACACACACACAGGCAGATAAACATACTTTATCCTGGGTCCTCCACTGTTAGAAAGTATTGATCCATACTCCCTGAGTTTGGATGAGAGATCTGTCTGTCAGCAGGTGAGGACAGAGGAATGGATTTCCTCTCAAATCTATCCATCTATTTATCTATCCATCTTAGACTTCTACATTCCTCCTATCTGTCCATCCCTCCATCCATCCATCCATCATCTGTGAAAATAATGTTTTTCATCTCTATCCCAATGTGTTTTAGTCAGACTACAAAAGTGCTGATGATATCATTCCTCTGTCAGTCTCCTCACCTCGTGTTCTTTACCTCAGCACCTATTCTGTGGTGACGCTGTCAAACTGTTCACTGTGATATGTTCAGTCTCACTGAGCTGGCCCAAAACCAGCCATCTCTGTATAAAGCAGACACCATCAGACAGCTACATGCATGCTTCAATAGATTCTACTTCACAGCAGAGCAGGCAGGATTGCTTCAGACTGGAAGCCATCCATCCAATAAGCATGCATTTATAGAATACAAACTTGCAATAGTGAAGTTATGGCATACCATAACTGACTAGTAACTGGATTTGAGCTGCAATTGTGTAACTGTTTAACAGTTTAACAGACATCATAATGTGGAAGTCTAGTCTAGAATCTCTGTTTAACAGTGTGCAAACTTCATGCACTGAAGTCTAGTCTAGAACCTCTGTGTAAGTGAGTCCACAGGTCATGTGCAGGAGTCTAGTCTGGGACCTCTGTGTGAGAGGTTGCAGACTTAATGTGCAGAAGTTTAGTCTAGAAAGTCTGTGTAACTGTGTGAAATGTTCTGAGTGATGAGCACGGGAGTTCACGTGTGTGTTTGACCAAACTTGGTTGTGTTCCAGCTGCAGGGACACAGTGTCTCAGCCCATGAAAAATGGTAATTCTCCAAATGGCCACTCAACATGTGTGTGTGTGTGTGTGTGTGTGTGTGTGTGTGTGTGTGTGTGTGTGTGTGTGTGTGTGTGTGTGTGCGTGTGCGTGTGTGTGTGCTACATGTAATGAGGATGAAATTAGACTCACACAGCTCTCAAAACACACACGGAACTGTATATGAGCATAGTGTGTGTGTGTGTGTGTGTGTGTGTGTGTGTGTGTGTGTGTGTGTGTGTGTGTGTGTGTGTGTGTGTGGCTGGACAAGCCTACCTTTCCTTGACAAGGCTGCTGTGAGAGTTCTGAGGAGCACCAGAGGTGTGCTCCCATCTTACAGTTCTTACAGCGAAGCCCCTGCTTGGAGTTCCCTATAACCAACAGAAAGAAACACACCGAGAGAGAGAGAGAGGGAGAGAGAGAGAGAGAGAGAGAGAAAGAGGGAGAGGAAAAGAAGAG
>NW_027468774.1:15734207-15799207 GCF_046254945.1 Alosa pseudoharengus
GCATACAAACGCAGTGCAATCCATCTTCATTCTAATGGGCCATAGGATCAGCACCCTTTCTTGGGCAGCCTTATTCTTCCCCATCCATCAATACAATGATGTCCTTTACACGGTCTGTTTCACCACACATCCACCAAAAGACTGTTCCGGAAGCTGCGCCACCGTGTACGACTTTCACTGTCTGCTCATCAAGTTCAGTCTCAGGTTTCATTTTGTGAGAATGACAAGATCCTGTGTGGATGAATGCAGAAAGAATTGCCAAAGTGCAGTGTGTGTGTATGTGTGTGTGTGTGCGTGTGTGTGTGTGTGTGTCTTTTCTTGGAAATGTACTGAAGCTGCTAATCAAGTACTGAAAGAGAACTCCTTAAAAGCACAGGCAAATATGGACAAAATACACACAGACACTCTTTTCGGGTTTCACCTTTGCAACCCCAGTGCCAACAGGTAACACCAAGTCAACCAAGATGTTATGTTGAGGGTAAAAGCCACTTAATAAAGGACCAGAACCAGAGGAGTGGCCACAGATGGCGCACGGGGAGCAGAGGTTGGTCTGTAAACACCTAGAGGCCCATCAGGGTGGATCAGCGCTGTGCTGCTGCTTATTGAAGACACACCGGAGAGCACCTGCCATTATTTCTATCACAGGGTGACATGCAGCAGAGGAAGAGAGAGAGAATGAGTAGGAAAGAGTGGGAGTGGAAGAGACAGAGGGGGCAGGGGAAGGGAGGGAGGGAGGGAGAGGGAGAGAGAGAAAGAGAGAGAGAGAGAGAGAGAGAGAGAAAAAACAACAACTGATGAACTATTTTCTCAGTTCATCAGTTCATCAGTTGCTCATGGCGCTGACTCAGTGACCCTGCTGACACACTGCCAATCACTGAGAGAGAACAAGGCAGGGGAGGGGAGGGGAGGAGGAGAGGGTTAAGGAGTTCTCTGCCACTGACCTGATGCTGGGGCTTGTGTTTGTGAGTGACTATATTTGTGTCAGGTATATGTAAGGACATACCGGTAATTAGAGTAAGGGAGAAAAAGACTGAACAAGAGATGGGCTTAATGAAAATGGATGGAATGATGGATGGGCATTGGGCAGATGAATGGATGGATCATGGATGGATAGATGAAAATGACAGGCACAGGCTTGTTTTTCTTTCCTTGTCTGAGAAAAACTGGATGAATAAACTCAGCCTAGTGTATTTGTGTCACTAAAAGCTTTTGATTCGTCCAGTTCCAGTTGCAAATCTTGTTGGTAAAAAACACCTAAAAATTTGACCACTTTCACCACGTCAATAATCAATGAGGCGGTGGGGTCTAGTTTTGAAAGGACTCATAGATGTGCAGACCACGAATTTACGCAAATACACCTTGCAGGCACATAAAAGTAGGTCCGTGGTTTCATTTCAGTCCGTTTAGTTCGTCACTGCTCTTGCGTCAGGCGCCTCCCGCGAAGGTACTGACGCAAGACGCGTGCAGACAACAAGCAGGTTAATGGAAATTGACTCAGAGTCGGCGCAAACACAAATTATTACGGAGCAAGGTTTCGCAATACGACTCCAATAAAAAAAAAAAAAAACATTTAATTAACTCGATGAAGGGCCATTATAGCAAATTAAAGACAAATTGTCAATCGACAATTATGTGTTCTATACCTGTCTGTCACAGATAATGTGAAAATAGGATTTGGTGGAGCCGGGGTAAGGGATATGATACTCTAAAGTTCCGTGCTTGCGCAAGCTCTCCACCTCATCTCCAAAGATAAGTTTGGCGTTTGGCGCTTACCTTAGTCACAGGCGTGATGGACATAGTGCTTGGTGACCGCTGAAGTGTACAGTGGGGTTGTGACTCGTTCTCCATCTCGTTGTTCTCCGTCATGTTGATTAAGTGTCCGTTCAAAAGTTTCAACTCTGGCTTTGCGCACAAGCGAGAGCCCCTCAAAGAAGTCCTTAATGCGTGTAGAAGTGTGTGTTGTCCTCAAAGAGCTTTCACGAGGGATCAGGAGGGAACAGCCTAAGAAATATTCGGCTCTGGACCGTACATCTGGTCTTTCTCTGTGAGGTATAGAAAAGGTATCCACGAGCAACGAGAAAGCTCCCCCCTGTCTGAGTCGCTAAAGGACCGCGGTCAGCTTGCACGAACAATTGATAACTGTCGATGCGTGACAGATTGATGCACGGTCACTTCAAATGGTACACACGCTTATCCAAAAAAAAAAAAAACTTGTAACTCACTGTGCGCCTGAACACAGACCATTAAGGATCCACAAACTGGATGTATTTAAATAGCACTCTGTTTAGATGGTGCATTTGGTTCCTCCTCAAGCTCAGACTGTCGTTTGCGCCAGTGTGTCCGCAGGGCCGCAGTAGTAAGCATTCAGGGAGGTAACCAGACTCAATTTAACACCAGCTTAACCACACCTCTTTTATAGGGTTCACAGCAAGGATTGGTTCATGTTGCCACAGCTGGAGACAATGGATGAAGACGCAGCAGGTCCATCCCGTGGCCCCACCTCGCCAGACTATTTCAATTTTCTGAAATATTTTGTATTTGAAATATGTATTTTATATACATGTATTAGAAATACTACCCATCCCTGGCAACATGGTAAAAAGATGAAAATGACTTGACATGTAGGACGTTTCTGTACATAAATGTAAGCACAGTGGCAGTAGTAATGCAATATTTAGAAAATGTAGGCTACTCTTGTCTTGATACTTAAGTACTTTTAAAAACAAGTACTTCAGTACTTTTACTTAAGTAGACATCTGACTGTTGTACTTTTACTTGTACTTGAGTAAAATTTAGCAAAAAGAGTATCTGTACTTTTACTCAAGTAATGAAGCTGTGTACTCTGTCCGCCTTTGATTAAATTATCGTCTGTATCACCTACTGGTCCTTTGCTACCCAAAGCTACTGGGAAATTTAAAAAGGACATTACATTAAAGCGACAGCAATTAAGTAATCTGACGATGTACAACTTCAAATGTCGACTCCAAGTGGCTCTCTTGGTACAGTGTAAGACGGCTGGGAAATACCCTGGTCATAACCTGGCTGTAAAGCTGGTCAAAACAATCAAGACACGGTGCAATCCATTATCATACCTTGCCTACATTGCAGAATATGTCTTGATAATGTACATGGTGGGTTTCAAAAACATATCCTGTTTACATGGTCCATTTATCTGAAGCCCTACACTGAGGGACAGCTTGTAGAATATGTCGCTATGTGAATAACCGTTGTTGTCAGGGCAGCTGAACTCATGTTTAATCAACTGGTCCCAGTCGGTCAACTTGCCCTCTAGAGCCAACTGAGCCAACAATTCTCCATATACCTCCGTGCGCTCCTCTCCGTCGGTCTTTGCGTCATAGAACGCAGACGCGGCCTCAAATGTTCCTCTGGGTCAGTGCGGACTAAAAGCGAGAGTGAATCCTCGAGAGGCAACGCTGCGCCTTCCGACTGAGTATGTCAGAGCGAACTGGGTAAGGACAGCTGAAATGGATATTCAGGCAAACTGCTCAACTCTTTGGATATAACTCTTACGATTCCTATTTGCACTTTTCCAAAATCACATTAGCCTACTTGCGTAAATACTTTGCAAGATGACGTACAATATGTAACCTTGATCCTGCCTCACAGCAGGAGGATGATGCAGATTCACCTATAGGTAGGTGTGTGTGTGTGTGTGTGTGTAAACATATCCTACAGAGTGACAGGAAGGTAGCCTAGGTATAGGGATTGAGGTTGTGCACAGTGGAACCTATGCTTGTTTATCAACACAGACGAAACACAAAGCATAATAACAACCTATATTTCCTCTGTGTGAAGTCAGCATTGTGTTGATGAGAGAGGCGGAGGGGCACTTGCCACTTAAAAAATTATGCACAGCATCACATTTTGGTATTGCAAGAATGTAAAACATTTTCATAAACACTAACCAGTCGAATATATCAACAATTATGCTTCCTTATTCATTCCCTCATGAAAACAGAGGGTGGGGAGTAGACTGGCAGAGAGAGAGAGAATAATGATTAAAATTCTAAATTATTCTGATACAGAATACTAAGCCTACGTGTACTGGTTCACACCACACAGTCCACCCCCCCACCCCCATCCTACACACAACAATGACAAATAATAATGCTATAAAAAAAGTTAAACGTCACTGAGGAAGGAAACACAAAATGCAAAGTGTGTCACAAAGCACTGGTAGCACATGGCAGCCAACTGAGACACCACAGCCAGAAGGGTCACAGTGTACCACAGACCAGAGGGAATCACTAGTAAAAGTGTGTGTGTGTATTTTTAATCAGCTGATTGAATGAACTGCAAAAGTGTGTGTGTTCTGTGTGCATTAGATTATTACCAGGTCTGGAGCTGGGCAAAGCTGCAATCCTTCCAACAACAACAAAAATCATTCTTACTAATCCCCATAATCTAATGCGCTTATTAGCTGTCAGCGAAGAGATGGACATGACAAAGGGAGAGGCCAGAAAACTGCTCACTTAATTGCCCACACTTCATTTTGAATACACACAGACATCATATGTGCCGTAGACACAGGAAAGTCCCACTACAATCCCATTATACGTTTGGGTGCCCAGAACAAGTTTCCTGCTGCAACAGATGGCTGGGAGGGAGGTGGCATTTGAGGGTTGATGTAGTTCCAACTTCCAACCTCCAGCAGTCATGCTTTCATTACAGTTTTTCTCAGTCGCTTTGGTGCTTTTCTCAGATCAGAATAAAAATTTTCATAACTATTAGTTCAACCTCCACAACATTTAGTCATTTGTGCACATCATAGTAGCAATTTCTCCTTCCTCTGAACAAATTGCAAATGCTGTTGAACATGTATCAGTTGCTTTGTCATGTCAGTCAAAATGAACTATACTTATGGATGCTGAATAGTCGTTCCCAATAAAACTAATAGTCTTCATTTCATTGCTTGAGTCATTACAAAATTGGTGAACTAGTTATCAAATTCTGTCACAATGCTGTAGAATTGCAAAGAGCATATACAGTAAAACTGTGAAACGTACATATTCAGTGTCTTGTACTCACTTACTCCCCTAACTACAGCAATTTGTAACTTTACTGTAGTTTTCAAATGGCTGTACAAGTACTGTATAGTGCTGTCTTGAGCATTTTCAGGTGGTGTCACCGAGTTCTGGCCTTTTTTTGCATGGGAAAACACTGAGAGCATAAACTGTCGTAATGAAAACATGACAAAGCCATTTGACTATCTTGTTCATAAACGATGGTGTCAAGACTTCTCATTTTGATGACACTGGCGGTTTCATTGACATAAATACTTGCTTTTGAGGAATGGACTATACATTTTGAGCAAGTGACATGCTTTTGCAGGTTATCCACTAGGTTTTGCAGTTTACACTAATTGTTTTGAGAAATGCACTAACTGCTGTGGAAATGTTAATAGTGATGTGAGAAAAGCACAAAAGCGACTGAGAAAAACTGTAACTACAGACACTCATTTCAAACAGCACAATGGACTAAACGGGTTATCCACGACAAGCAAAGACCAACAGGAAAAATACACCTGGGCAGTGAGTCCACACGACCCATCCATCCCTTTCAGACCAGTCCATCTCCCCCAGAGGACATTTACCCCCCCCAACGAACACACATCCCATCTATCTACCGGTATCTATATAATGGGAAAAAGAACAAAGCATGTGAGAAAGAGAAACAGAGAGAGAAGCAGAGGGAGAGAGAGAAACAGAAGGAGAGAGGAAAGTTTCCAAATGCCTCTCTAGAGTCTCTACAAAGGATCTGTCAGCTTTTGATGACATCAAGGTGCCCTGGGAGCGGATATGGTGCTCTACAGGAGTGTGTCTGTGTGTGTGTGTGTGTGTGTGTGTGTGTGTCTCTCTGTGTGTGTGTGTGTGTGTGTGTGTGTGTACAACCAGTGAAGTCAGTTGAGGTCGGAGAAAACATTTTACAGTCCTCTGCTCTTGGCGGAGGATTGGCGGGAGACAGATGCTGGCCCATCGTGCGTCTGTCTTTATGACGCTATCGCCATGGCGCACATTTGCTGGGTAGGGATCCGGAGTTGCTAATTTCGGAGAGTTGGAAAGATCCCTGCCCGGCTTTCATCAACGCGACCCAAATGCATAAATCTGTGGTGCACTGACACTGCGACACATACAAATCCTGGTGTCAAAGCTGTCTGTGCTCACTCACCAAGCTGTTCCTATGGCAACCTTTACAACCTTATGCATCACTGCCATCTTGTGGAAGACACGTGTACATGACATGCAATAACCAAACAAGGAGAAGTTCCTCTCACCTGTGGTACAACCACCCTTACAAAAAATAACATTACTGTTAGAATTGCCATTTTCTGAGCATCAAAACTGCAGTTATGGAGAAATGATTTGCCATTCATATGCAAGAAATGTATTGCCCCGCACTTTACTGCAGTAATGCAATATTTTGGACATGGCAATGTAGTTTCCGCAGTATAACTGCAGTTTTTTGTCCCATAACTGCAGTTATTTTTTGTAAGGGCTATATAGCATACAAAAAAAAATTGGTATATGTCACTAAACTACTCCGTAAATAACCTACTGAGGAAAGCCTGTAGATAGGACACACTGACAGGCTACAGATAGGCTACTTGAGGACACGAGCATGAGGACCTCACTGTGAAAACGATAGCACCTGCCGACTGTTTGGGCTTGAACAGAGGCTCTTGCACAAACCAGGACTGTGCCCCTGTTAAATCATAAAGAAAACGACAGGGGCACAATGTCATACGTATAATCAGATTGAAACAAAGCCTGTTTGAACAAGATGAGACGTTAAGGTTCATGACAATAGAGAACTAAAGAGAGAGAGAGAGACAAAAGACAAAGTAAAGACAAGATCAATTGAACCTAAACATAAAACACTGGGGCATCTAGACATTTGAAATGAAGTGCTCAGTTTTACATTATGTTTACACCAGACACACACACAACCCGCAGTTTAAGGTATTCCTAGAAAGAGTTATAGTCACATTTCCTTCACGGTTCTGTAACTTCAGCTGCAAAAAGTCATACTTACAAAAAGTAGCCTAGAAGCAATCACTCTTCTTAGAACTGGAATCATTAGTATTCAGCATGCAAATGACACATATTGGCTTGAAATGATTCACAGCCTGTAAGGTGACAGGAGGGGTTTGATGACTTTGATCCATTGGAGTTTCAATACTGAGTTTATAACTCACCCTTGGGTGTACTGAAACAGAGTTTGGAGAAGCATACAAAAAGACATCTCCTAAATACCAGTGATCTGCTTTAGCTACACCAGACATTTTACAAGAGTTCTACCAGACATAGGAGTTGTACACACTCTAGTCCTCTCTGTCTATTTAAGGTATCGTTCCACAAACAACTTTACAAGATCTTTTATTTGATCAGTGAAATAAAACACAGGTCTTAATAATATAGTTATATATTTATTCATACATACAGATTCATTTATATCCGTTAATTGTAAAAAAGAAAAAGAAAAAGAAAAGAAACCAAAAAAAAGAAAAGTAAAAGGAGAAGATTTACGGTAATTATAACAACTACAGTCATTGTCAAAATTGAATTTGCTTTTACCTCCATAGGGTCGTGACTACTCAGGATACACTTCTTCGGGTCACCATAAATGTCCCCACCCACCACCCTCCCTCAAGAACACACACGCGCACGCACGCACGCACGCGCCGTCACACGCACCAAGAGTCCTTGGCCTGGGTCAGAACACTCAACACCAGCAGACTTCTTCAGATGCATCCCATGCCCACCCGGCCCAACCCCCCACAACACAACTCCTCCATCCAAAATGGCCGCTTTTAACATTTACACAAAGAACCAAAACACCAGGTTGCCAGGAGACAGATGGGTCGGAGGTCAGAATAAAAGCTGCTTGGACAAACACAAAATCAGACACCACACCATTTGCAAAAGAATATTAAAAACTTAAAAAACAAACGAGAGGGGCGCTGTGTGTGTGCGTGTGTTCTCTCTCGGCTTGTGACAGTGTGTGTGTGCATTAGTTTGCTTCTATGCTCACATGTGCGTCTTTGCATCAGTATATGACAAGGCAAGCGTGAGAGCCAGCATGTAGTAGGAGCCTGAAAGAAATGAAAGCTTTAGTGTTTCTCTGTCTCTGTGTGTATGTGTGTGTGTGTGTCCGTCTGTCTGGGTGTCGACACAAGGGCATGGGGCTTTAAAAATGGTGTGTGAGTGAAGTTTTTTTTTTGAGAAAGTGCAATTGTCATGCATTATTTGACATAAAAATCCACATGAGTTTTTTTAACTGTCCATCAGTTTCCAGAAAGTGTCAAGAGAATCATCTTGAATAAAGTTTTTTTTTTTGTACATTTCCACAAAACCTGCAAGAGTTCACATCCACCCGGATTCCAACTTGTGTTTTAGTTTTCAGTCCACTGATAAAATCCCACACGCAATCTCACACGGTTGTGAAGCACTAACGGAGGAAGGGGTGGCAAGCACTCCTCTCTGGGGACGACGGAGCTGTAAATGAACCATACAGGGTGTCAAGGTAGACTGAACAAAGACAAACAGGCCGACACAGAGACACAGACACAGTGTTAACCAACTGTAATCCACCGAGAGTGGGAACAACAGACACGACTGACAAAATGAACCCAACAAAAACAAACCAACCAATCAACTAAAGAACATTAGATCCATGGAAGAGAGGGTGGGGTGTGGGGAAAGACCAGGGAGGAAGAGTGGACTGCAGACAAGGCAGCATATCCCAATCTCCCTCTAATGTTTGTGAGAGAGTGTGTGTGTGTATATGTGATTGAGTGAGCGAGCGAGCGGGCTGTTGTGGGAGGGTACGTGTGGGTGCGTGAAAGTGACTGGGTTGAGTAGGTTTCACTTTCAGCGCAAGTTCCACAGTGCCGCCCCTCCCTCTCCCCTTGTCCAATGATCTCAGCCAAAGTCCTTGCCACTGATTCCAGTTTGCTCCAGTTGGAGAGTCCAGCACTATACTGGGGTTTCACAGCGTCCAAAGGGGCTTTGGGGAAAAGAGGAAGGGACTACATGTCACCACATGCGCAGATAGACAGACACACACACACACACACACACACACACACACACACACACACACACACACACACACACACACACACACACACACACACACACACACACACACACACACACACACACACACACACACACACACACACACACACACACACACACACACACACACACACACCCCTCTGTCAAATAGGTCCTCTCCTTATGCGGATCGTGGTTGCAAAGTTTCAACGTTCAGAAAAAAAAAGAGGAAAAAAAAGACGTAAAACCTTAATGGAGCAAAAAGAAAAAGAAACAAAACGATTGTTTTTTTCCCATGATCAGTTGTTTTTTTGCCCTCTTATGTTTGTATCCATGACAACCGTGATGGATGTCCGATTCTTGTCATAGTTACTCATTCATTATTTATGTATGTGTTTATTTATTTGCTTTTTTCATCATTATTCTGTTGTAATCATCATCATGAGTCTTGTTGGTTCGGGTAAAGTCTCCAAAGATCCAAGTGTGAGGATGTGCGAGCTGGTTTTTTTTTTTTTTTTTTTGCCAGACAAGATCCTCATCTGTGTAGACACACATAAACAAACACATTTCTCTACTCAGATCCAGTGTGTGCAAACGTGCTCCTGTGTGTGTGTGTGTGTGTGTGTGTGTGTGTGTGTGTGTGTGTGTGTGTGTGTGTGTGTGTGTGTGTGTGTGTGTGTGTCAGTGTATGTGTCGATTTGAATGTGTTTGTTTGTGTGTGCTGTCTTGAAGTTCAGTTCAGAGTTCATTTTTGTCCTCCTGCCATCTTGAAGTTCTTCTCTTTGCCGTCACCTGATTAGCTAGTCATGGGGTCTTAAGCCCCTCCCTCCCAGCGCCTCCGTATATAGGTGTAGATTTTAAAAAACTAAATCCGTAACATCATGCATCTTTTGGCATCTTTTTGCGAGGTCCCTCGTCCAAGTCACAACGCTTTAGAAAAATAGTCAACTTTCTTTCTTCAGAAGAACCACACAGCCTCTGAATTTGATGGAGACAGAGAGTGTGAGAGAGCGAGAGAGCCAGAGAGGGGCTGGGGGCATGGAGAGTGGTGCTATATGTGCAACTGCATGTCTTTTACACTAGGAATACTATACAGCATGAGAAGGTCTTGAAGTGTTTGTGAGTGTGTGTGTTTGTGTGTGTGTGTGTGTGTGTGTGTGTAGGGATGTGTGCCAGTGTCCAGCGGACTGATGCGTGTCCATAATGGAGCTGGAAGGGCTTGAAGTAACGTGTCGGTTTGAGGGCAGTGTCTTACAGTGACTAGACAAAACACATCCAGATAAGTATGTGGAGACTGTGTGTGCGTCTGGGTGTGTGTGTGTGTGTGCGTCTGGGTGTGTGTGTGTGTGTCTGGGTGTGTGTGTGTGTGTGTGTGTGTGTGTGTGTGTGTGTGTGTGTGTGTGTGTAGAATAACAAAATTAGAAGGCAGTTTAGTCGCTGTAAACGACACCAGGGCTGCGTTCAGGAGGTGAAAACATGTCAACATGAGCCCCCCCCCCCCCCCCATCTTCTCTCCATGCATTGCTGTGCAGAGGTAGTGCTCAACTGATTCACAGATTCACACTGATGCCACTTCGGGAATTCTGGGGTTGCCTAAAGCTGTGGTTCAGTGGTTTCTTCGGAGTAACATAAACCCATCAACGTCATTTAATTTGGGGACTCCACTAGGAGCAGGAAGGCCCATAGTAACAGCTGACAGATCAGCATATACTACCTAGTGGGTAGATAGGGCAAGTTCCGTAATCACAAAATAATGTTGCCACTCAACACCAACCATTTTGTTTTTTTCTCTAGAAAGGCCTGATTAGGACTGCACTCATTTTAAAAGAAGCACGCTTCATACATGGTTGGATTGGGCTTACTCCATGTGAAAGTGGTTTGGGTGGTTGGGTCGGGTGGCCCTCGTGTCTGTGTGGCCACCCAGCGCAGTGGTTTATGGGTAATCTGATTAGGGTGGATCACGGCCGGTGTGTTTGAGGCTGGCCAAGCCTCAAGAAAGTAGCCACTGATCATGAACGCAGCCCTGGAAGAGCAGGAATGTAGTGGCGTTGCAGTGACTGTGTGTGTGCGTGTGTGTGTGTGTTTGTGTGTGTGTGTGTGCAGATGTGTGCACAGAAGGTCTGCATTTACTGTGCAGGTCTGTACTGGTCTGGAGTGTGCTTGCGTGTGTGTGTTTGTGTGTGTACTGTATACATAAAAGTGGTACTCTCTCTCTTTCTTTCTCTCTCTCTCTCTCTCTCTCTCTGTAGCCATCTGTTTTGCTCACAGCAGCTTCTTCAGGGGCGCGGCGCCACGTGCACCTGGGTTCAGGGGTCAGGTGATCCTGGTGCAGTGGGTGTCGTGGTAACATCATAGCAGGATGCAGCAGCGGCAAAATCTCTGACGGCTGCCGCCGACTGATGGAGGCGGAGTCACAGGAGCGAAGTAGGCGTGCACTTTAATATTGGGCAGGTGAGTCTGCAAAGAGAAGGGGAGAGAGATTTACACTGTGTGTGTGTGTGTGTGTGTGTGTGTGTGTGTAGACTTTGGCAAAGACATCTGGGGTAGGTGAGGATAATCTGTTGGCAGCTTGAGAGTGTGATGCATCAGTGTGAATCGAGTCTGTTTGAATACGTATGTCTGTGTGTGTGTGTGTGTGTGTGTGTGTGTGTGTGTGTATGTGTGTGTGGTCTGTTTACATATCTGGCACTGGCATATGTTTGCATCATTTTCACACTCCATACTGAATGATCCGTTGGCAGCCTTTTGGCTCAGAAAGCTTCAGGTTGTATCGAGCAGGCCTGTGTATGCCATTTATTCACACATATGCATGTGTACAGTTAGATACGATATGTACGTGTGTGCACTGTGCAGGGGTGTGTGTGTGTGTGTGTGTGTGTGTGTGTGTGTGTGCACTCACCCTCAAGCGCTTGATGCCGGCGCGTGTGATCTGTTGGCAGTCGTACAGCTCGATGCGGTCCAGGCTATGGCAGGTCTTCAGGTGCTCCAGCGAGGCGTCTGTGATCAGAGGGCAGTTGTCCAGCTCGATCACCTCCAGTCGGTCGTGGGCGCACGGCCCGCTGCCCAGGTGCCTTATGCCGTCGTCCGTGATCAGCTCACAGTGGGAGAGACTCTGAGGGGGCGTCACGTAGGCACACACGGGGCCAGACACACACACCGAGCCGGACACATGGAGCACAGCCATTAGTGTAATATTAACACACTAGTCAAACTAGTACATGTTACTCATATATCCTGAACTCAGATCAACAACATCCCAAAGATGAAATGCAACCAAGTAGGTTAAAAGTTAAAAGAGCTTTCCATACTCACCAAAACCTGAAGACGAGGGCAGTGGATTGACAGCTGTATGAGTGTCCCATCTGTGATCTACGGGAGCGAGAGGGAGGAGGATGAGGTGTGACAGCAGAGAGTAAGATGAACTTCCACACCTATTTCACCTGCTTAGATTGGCACCTGCTACTTCCTAGCACTCTCCTATACTCAAATCATCCATCATTATTGTGACTTCTCCTATACTGAAATCATCCATCATTACTGTTTAAGGCGCAATGTTTCCCATACATTGCTTATTTGTGGCGGCCCACCACAATATCAACATTGACCACCGCACAATGATTTTCCAGGTTGTACTAAACTGTGCTTAAATCTGGTTGCATTCAAGTTAATTATGCAAACCAAACACCACAAATGGAATTGAATTCTCTGGGAAACACTGAGGTGTTTCGTTTTTTAGGAATCACCGGAGCAGATAAGAATGTGAAACAGGCTTGGCTTTGTCCAGAAAACTTCTTTGCTCATTTGTATAACTATAGTATGTGTACAAGTTGGGCTATGGGTTGGTTTCTCAGTAGTCCCTTTTTAGTCTGCTTACCTGCACACATTCCTCCAAGTCCATCTTCTCCAGCTCATGACAGTTCTGCAGGGGACGGGGAGAATCATTCACGTTTGACAACATCATTAATCAGCTCATATCACCTGTCTGAGCCTCCATACACCGTAGGCCTTGATTCTGCACATGGTAGGAGGCTACATTAGGTGGTATGTGTGAGAGAGTGAGGGTGAGAGTGTGAGAGACTGTGTGTAAACTTACCCGTGCTAGTGTGGTGAAGCCCACATCTGTGAGCTGGGAGCAGCGAGCCACTTCTAGTATTCTGAAGAGGAGAAGGAAAGAAGAAAAGAGAGAGAGAACAAACAAGAAAGACAAAAAAGGGCATGAGAATAGAAGACCAGAAGGTATTCGAGGTTAACAGGTGGAATGAGCTGTGATGAGTGCCGGCTGGGCTGGGCTGGGCTGGGCTGTAGTGTGGTGTAGTGGCCCTGTGTGTGGGTGTGTGTGTGTGTGTGTGTGTGTGTGTGTGGGGTGGGTCAGTCTGTCTGTGTGTGTGTGTGTCTGGGATACTGGTGTACCTGAGGCGCGGGCAGTTCTGTCCCAGTGCATTGAGGATGGCATCTGTGATGTTTGCACAGCCAGACACACACAGGGACTGCAAACGATGACACCCTCGACAAATTGTGATCAGGCCTTCGTCTGTGATCTGCTACTCAAGGCAAAGCCACAAGACAGACACACACAAAAACACACACACGCACACAAAACAAAGGAGAAAGAGTGTGAGAGAGAGAGAGAGAGAGAGAGAGAGAGAATATAAATGAGAAGAGGTAGGGAGGGAAAAAGAAGGGGATTGGGAGGTGTCAGGGAAAAAGCAAAAAGATTCATGTGTAGCCCAGCTTGACTTCACACAACATTAACTATGTAGGTTACACAGGGAAGGGAAAAAAACAGCTTTCCCTCAAATGTTCCAGCCTTGCCTTTTCTCCTAGTCTGCCCCCTCTTCAAACCTTTCCTTTTAGCACACCTCACCCACCATCATCCCAGCATCCTCATTGAATAATTATGTGGAGAGTAGGTGTGTGGGGAATGTTTATACATTTTGTCTGTAATTACATTTGAATATTTAAACATCATTAAAGATTTAAATGCAGGTCTTCAAGCAGAGTCTGTGTCAGGTCTGCAGTACACATGTCAGCCTGAAAGTGTCAAAAATAGCTAGATAGAAGCCCTGTGTAATTTGATTAAGACTGCAGTTTGGTGTTTGGGTGCATCTCACTGTAACAAATGGTTGTGGCTGCGGTTTATGAGATCACATCTGCACACTTAACAAAATGCATATTTCAACCTAGTTTTGATGTCTCTATACAGCCAAACTGCAGGCTTGATGCCGGGAAGAGAAATGGCAAATCCATAGGTCTACCCCTGCATCTAACCTGCCATGGATAGCAGATTATAAGACTGAAATTGATGTGATGTTTAAAAAAAAATATCATTATGTGCATCATATCATCTCTATAAAAGCAGCGTCACCACTGCAACTCCAACGTCTGTATCTTACTCCATACTCCACATACAAATCAGAAGACCAGGGCTCGAATTATCTTTTTGTCTTTGAGGGGGTCTCTAGACTAAACGATTTAGTCAGAGTGCCATTCTCAATTTCACAACGTAACTCATTTGAACCAGACCACCGTCTCAGATAGGCTATCCTCAGTGTCAAACATAATAATGTATGTAGTCTTTAACTTATACACAGGGAAAATGCACTAACTGGCAGGAATTAATAAAGCCATTGCAGCCAAACTATGTTCTAGTATTATAGGCTAATGTACACATTACTGTACACACCTGGGTGTTCAGTCGTCTCGTGTGTGGAAATAAATAAACAAACAATTTTGGAATTTGCACTGAGATGTTGTCGGGTAGCCAATAAATATTCTGGCATCAGAGATTGCTAACAGATGTTTCAAAATATCTGGGAACTTTCCGGAGCTCTAAATGGCAGAGGATAGCCTACAGATCAATTCACACAATCATTGAAGTAGGCTGTATTATGGGCCATAATGTATGACTTTGTCAATAAACATAGAAGTGGCGAAGCGCAAGTTCAATAGCAAACAGGACTTTTTCGGCACATATCAAACCATGTAGGCTAGCCCAATAAACGCATATAATAAACAAAACACTCGTAATAGACACATATCAAACCATGTAGGCTAGCCCAATTAACACCTATGTAAATAGACAAAACACTCGTAATAGACACATGTCAAACCATGTAGGCTAGCCCAATGAACGCCTGTGTAAATACACAAAACACTCGCATCAAAGCAGGGTGAGTTCTTCAGATTTGCGAGTGCTGTCAAAATTGATCGTATGCGGTTTGCACATAGTCTAGTGGTGTGGTGGTAAAGTGCAGTCATACTGCGTTCAAGAGCGTAGGGTAGGTCTACGTCCAGTAGTAGCCTATATTTTAATTTAACGTCTTTAATGGTAAGAGATCGCACAGGGATGGATAATGAGCGTTGTTTAAGATTAAATTACAATGCCAGACACCTTCAGATATGAGAGACCCCCTCAGATTTTTGACTTTGTTGTTTTCATAGGAGCCAGTCCTCATTCTAAGGGAGCTCGGCTCCCTCTGGCTCCCACGTAATTCGAGCACTGCAGAAGACGCCAATCCTGTATCTGTCCCTTGATATCCATTGGTTGATATACAGCAAATCTTAATGGCTGCACTACCATACATGTCCTGCCCCTGCACCATATCCTCCTCCTCTTATCACTTAGTAAGGTTCCACTGTTTACTGACGGGAGCTATTCATTGGTGGGTCTGCCATACTGTATATACAGTTGTGTAAGCTTTTATCATTCAACCCAGTGTGACCCAACCTAACCTTGACCTTTTATGTTTTCCCCTTTTATTGTGCCCTCACGTGTTGTAACAACATTGGCGTAAATCAGGTCTAGAACAGCAGGTGAAAGTGCTGAGGTCATAGGACACTGGTGTGTTTGGAATCGTCTGCATTTCATCCCTTCAGACTAGACCGAGATGTGAAGACACTTGTTTTCACATCTGTTTTCCTTTCAGATTTTTTTTTAGACCGAGTCGTGTTCATTCTTATTAACACTTTTAACACATCATTCAAGGGCAATTTGCAAGTCAAGTCTGAAGTCCATTTGTATGTGATTCAAGTCCAATATTTCTGCCTGTTTCTTTATGCATCTCCCTGTATAGGGCCAGTTTCCAATACATGGATTGAACATAGTCCTAGGCTAAAGCCTTTTTTAAAAGGAAATTCCAACTGAAGTTCTCTTCAAGTCTAGGCTTACTCCATATACAGGAAACCAGCCCATAGTGTTTGTTTGGTGGCAGGTCTTACCGAACATGTTTGCAGGTTGAGTGTGACCAGTTCTGGACAGTGAGCTCCGATGTGCTTCAGAGCCTCGTCTTCCAGCTGGACACAGGAACAGGAAGTACAGAGAGAAATAATATGAACACGGAGGGACAAAAAGCACAGACAACAGAGAGAGAGAGAGAGAGAGAGAGAGAGAGAGAGAGAGAGAGAATTCTGAGAGTTCAGAATTGCAATTAGATACAAATCTCCTCAGAGCCAAATTGCCATTCATATTGCCCCACCCACATGAAGTCAATGTATAACACAATCATGACAGCTCGTGGGCCCTAATTTCAAGACAGTGACGATGAGCTAATTCAATCCACCATGTATCAGATCATTCCCAGAGTAAAACTGGAAAGCCAGCTCACACATTCACACACACATGCATTCATTAACAGGAGACTAGGCTTGAATTTCAGTCAAAGCATGAAGATAATAACGAGTAATTAATCAGAACTCATTTTGGGAAAGACATTATAATGTTGGCCATTTTAGTACCCTGACATAACAGGCTTGGATTTAGGGCTGTAATACTAAAAAATGCCAACTGAAAGCAACTATGTTTCTCTGCTGCTACTGAGATGGTTCCTCAAAGCTGTGCTGTGCTGTAGAGGTACCTGAGTGCAGCCTTTGAGGAAGAGGCCTTTGAGTCCGGGGCAGCATCGCACCAGGGCCTGTATCCCGTCCTTAGTGACCTGGTCACACCAGGAAATGTTCAACTGCTCCAACTGAGGACATCCCTCACTGTAGTCAGACACAGACATTGATCACTCCATCTCAGAGAGATATATTTGGACAGTTTGTGTGTTTGTATATTTGTGTGTGTATGTGTGTGTGTGTGTGTGTGTGTGTGTGTGTGTGTGTGTGTGTGTGTGTGTGTGTGTGTAACAGCAGGCAGCAGACTGGAATATGCACAGTGCTAATGGCACTGTACTTCATGTGGTCAATATGCTGTTTTTTGGTAGTGGAACAGAAATAACTACGAGACAATGGCCACTGAAGATCTGATGTACAGAGGGGGGTGTTAATAGACATGTGTGTCCAGTGCACGGAAAATCTCACCTAAGTGCTTTCAGTGACAGGTTGGTGATTGAGGTACAGGAGGCAAGATCCAGGTGCTTCAGTTTGGGACAGAACTTACTCAGACTATTACATGTACTGTACAGAGAGAAAAAGAGAGAGCGAGAGAGAGAGAGAGAGAAAGAAAGAAAGAAAGAAAGAAAGAAAGAAAGAAAGAAAGAAAGGAGAGAGAGAGAGAGAGAGAGAGAGAGAAGGCAAGAAGTACAGAAGAGATTGAGAGAAACAAAACAGAGAACCACAGTGGTTAAGACAAATGCCATCCCACCCATCCATTTCCAGGTAGAGCGAATAAAACACACATCACACACCTGTCAGTGATCTTGGTGCAGCCATTGAGACTGAGCAGCTCGATGTTTCTGCAATTCTGTGCAAAAGTTCTACAAGTAAAAAGCACACAAGTACTTTAGGTTATGAGAGTAGATCACAATTTTGGCTACACTTCTATTGCTCAAAGCACCGTTTTCATTCTGTTCTCTGCTTCATGAGTAATTTACCCAGTGGGGACTAAGAAAGACCTGAGGAGAGCTGAGGAACTTCAATAACAATGACTAAGGGTTTCCTTTTGAGCTCTGTGCCTTCGGCTTGTCTTCTTTTCTGCTGGTTTCTGCCTGCCTGTCTGTCTCTCGCACCCCCAGTCGGTCTCCCATTCTACCCGTCTCTACCGTCTCACCTGAGTGCACTGTCTCCGACGCCCAGACACCCTCGGAGACTCAGCTTTCGCAGAAACCCCCCACACCGCTTCGAGATGTTCTCCACTACACGGCCCTGCAACAAATCCACAAACAAAGCAGTCAAGAACAATAAATAATTAATACGAATTAGAGAAAAAAGAAAATATTCTGGACACAGGAAGCAGCACAACCAGGAAACACTGACAGAAATAATGACGGATAAGAAAAAAGGTGTAATTGAGTTCTGTGTGTTTGGAGGTGTGTGTGTGTGTGTGTGTGTGTGGGGGGGGTGTGGTGGTGGTGGTGGTGGTGGTGGGGTTCTCTGACCTCAATGTCCCTCTGGAAGTCAAAGAGGTCAATGCGCTGCCAGTTACTGCCATCCAGAGCCAACACGTTCCACGACTAACAGAGAGAGAGAGGGAGAGTGTGTACGAGTTCATCATAGGACACACACAGTATGACACTCACCACAAGACTGACAAAGATCAACAACACCCTCTCACAGACTCACTCACACCACCACCCCTCACCCCCCACACACACACACACACTCACTTCAAACATTATACACACAAGGTGTGTTCTTACAGCCATGACAATATCCCCAATACAAACACAATAAATATATTACGGTCCTAAAGTATCTCCTTCTGACAAACCACACTGTGTTGAATCGACGTGACCCCAATTAGCTGACATTTATTGCACCCCAGAAGATATTGTTATTGTTGGATAGATACTAAAGACCAGCTGAAGATAATTGGACCACTACTAAAAATGACACAATATGCTCTATGTCAAGATATGTACCCAGAGGAAAACTACGGAGCTGAACCTCATCATCCATCGTGTTATTGGTTTAACACTAGCTGTGGGCTTCCATGCTTTTGACTTACCCGGGAAACTTGTGCACACCGACACAGCGTCACCACATCCAGGAAAGAGAAAATTCTGGAAAACGGACCATAATAGATCAGCATCGCTGGTTTCCATAGACATCCAGTATGGATAGTCAAGGATTCTGAATAAGTAATTGAGCAGGGGGGACAGAGAAAAAGATGGCATGTGCTAGTGTGTGTCTGTGTTTGTTTCTTATGTTTGAGCATGTGTGCCTACCAGTGACTGAGTGCTGGTGTAGGTCAAACATGGCTGCCATTGGGGGCCTTTTTGGTCAAGTGTAAATCAGGCCCATGTGCCACAGCTAAGGTCTCCACAGCGTCAGCACCCAGTGTCCCACTATCTCCATAGTCGAGGCCCAGGCTTGAGTTACGGCCTTCGTTTTTTGTTTGCTCAGGGCCTCCAGGCTGCTCTCCTCACAATCAATTTTAGTGTTTTATATGCCATGGCAGCTACCATCCGGACTACATAATAAACTCCCAAAGAGGTGTGTGTGTGTGTGTTTGTGTGTGTGTGAGAGTGAGCGTGTGTCTAGAGGTGGGAAAGGATTAAGAGACAGAGAGAGGCATGGTGAGTAGTCAGAAAAGGAGACATTGCCCCTGGCATGTTCCATTGATCCGGTCCCTGTGTCAACTAAATTTGAATCCTTTTCAGACAAAGACAGATAATGTAACAGGTGTGTGTGTGTGTGTGTGTGTGTGTGTGTGTGTGTGTGTGACAGATAATTTAACAAAAACTGCTCTACCACAAGAACACCACTGTGTGTGTATGTGTGTCTTCTACATATACAAAAGCAGCGGAGTGTGTGAGAAAGTCATGGTGACCTAGGCAAGTGGGCAACCTAAGAAGCCCTCAGTAGTGCACAGGGAGCCACTCACCTAAGCAACAGCTCCTTGGGCAGCTTCTTATTGATCACAGCCTCATCGCTGTTTGAGAACATCTGAGGGGAGATGAAAAACATTGACTCAATCAACACAGTTCAGGCACTGTACAAACCTCAGGCTCACACTGAGGAGTCTGTTGTTCATAGCCAACCGTCAAAATGTGCGTGTGTGTGTGTGTGTGTGTGTGTGTGTGTGTGTGTGTGTGTGTGTGTGTGTGTGTGTGTGTGTGTGTGTGTAATATAAATGGTATTGTTTTCGTAAACAGTGATTGATAGCAACAATGTGTCATAGGGTTCACACAGGGTCAGCGTTGGACCACAATCACAGAGCAGCTGGAGGAGGAAGGAGGGGGTGGAGGGAAGAGAGAGGGAAAGAGAAAATGAGAGCGAAAGAATGGAGAGACCTGACATGAGGAGAGTGAGGCTGATAAAGATGATGGCATTACAGAAAGGCAGGCAGGGCACTGTGAGGACATGGCTGAACCAGAGGGTGTGTGTGCGTGTGTGTGTGTGTGGTTGGGGGGCGGGTGAAGAGACAGTGACAAACCATCACTCATTAAAGTCATGGAGAGGTCATTTTTATGAGGTCCTTTTTTGTAGTGTTAGAGCTCATGTGTGAGGACAGAAATTGTTATATGTGTTGTCCATGGAGAAAGACAAGGGGAATCAGAAAGACCGACAGACATATGGAAACTATCATATAATAATCTATCTTTGAGTTGATTTACTGCTGTACCCTTTACTATGTGACAGGTCTGTCAAGTATGCAGTTGAAATGTTTAATGTAGACATACTGAGCTGTGCAATAAGGCGGAGGAGCCTCAGATGGAAAAACATATAATCCATAGAGGGTGTACCGTGATCTAGGTGTAACATGGGCATAGTATTATATCCAAACCAATCTACAACTTTGGGGAAACCTTAATCATGCTACAGGTTCAGTGCAGTCCTGACGGACTCTTACACCTCTGAGCCCCAGACAACTGACATATCTATCTACACAGGTGATGGGTGGAAGGGGGAAGGGGCAAAGATTCGACAACAAACCGGAAATTTCCTCAACTGTTATATATATTACATTCAGTTGTGTAGCCCAGTCACCACCCTTAGCTGAATACAGTGGGGCAATACACTTATTCAGCGTCTGGGATCGCTGAGACATGAATCCACCACCACTGCAACCAGCATGTGCTACCCATTAGAGGGGAAAGGTCATTGCTAAAAGCAGCATCATAGCAAAGTATGACTTTACTTTTTTCTATAAAGCAGTTACAGTGTTAAATGCAGAGAGGGGGGCTTTTCTGTGTGTGATGTGTGCAAACATGACTAAATTATTGTAACACGTCAGATGATGTCAACTGACTCATTAAACATAATATCTCCGGAGAAACACCTAGAACCACACAGATACCCTTAAGTAGGTAATAATGTCATTCAACACTTTGCAGAATGCAGACATAATATTGGTAGCCATAATAATGGTAGGCTACCACCACAGGCACTTGTGCTGGCTAAGTCCTCAGAGGTAGGCTACCATCCTTGTTTTGTCTACCACATGATCACATGCCTATCATCCGTCAGATGATTACACAATCCACTGGACATCGGGTCAATAGTACATTAGTCCTCTACAGTGCACCATAGTGGGGCGACAGCGAGGCGCGCGCACGCACACACGCTCACTCCTTCACATAAACATAGACCATGCCATCACAGCAACCGTGTGTAAATCATGAGCCGATACTGGAACTGGATGGTCACTAGCTTTCTAATTTCGGGCATTTTTAATGTGCCAATTAACATGCACGGGTCGATGCTACTCATCCCACTCAAAATGTGGGACCTTCGCCAAACCCAATCAGCATCCATTGGTCATGCTCTGTATCTTTGCTGTAGGCTACTGATATATAAGAGGTAGTCACATCTTGTGACAAAACCATGCGTTCATGGCAACAGTTAGGCTACTTAGGTGTGGATCGCACTGTCAATGCTACTGGTTATTCGCATTTGGTATGTTGCTTCGCTACGTGCCGGCCGTCCAGACGACCACTGCGTCGGCTTGTCGCGAAGGCATACCATAACAACTCTCTCAGCCGAGTCCAAATGTTGTAAGCCTAAAGCCCACATTTCGTCAATAACATCATTGTTGTCATACGAGTTTTGATGATGCCAAATCGATGCAGTAGGCTAAACAAGCGTTTGTTGTTGATTCGACATTTTCGTCGACCTCCGTGGAGAATAACATTGCATAGCTAAACCAATGCAATAAATGACTGGCATGCAAATGAACGATTTCCCCCAGACGAAATGCTATTAACGCCCATTGTTATTGGCTAATAAGGCACTGATCACGTATCAGGCGCAGCTGTCGGGTTCCAGGCCAGAAGGTAGGCTAAGGCCTGGATCTGCGATGCCGTCAGCTGTTGCACCGTTAAAAATAAATAAAACCACGCAAATCCCACGCCGCCTAGCTAGGGATTAAACAACAACCCAGCTCTATGTGAAGGGTACACATAGCATAGCAATGCCACGGTCACAACACACAGCTTTCCCCCCCATCAAAACAGTAAGGGAGAGACATTGCTTAAACGCAATATCGTCCGAATGGTGCCATTCTTCACAAGGGGATAGCCTACAGCGACGCAAAGTTTTGCCGTGTTCAATATAAATGAACCGTCTTCGAAAACACACCCAGAATGTCAACATTGTCTTTAACCACTTTCATGTTACTTTCCTCGTAAATTAACAAATAACCGAAGAAATCACTCGATTCTCTCGTTGAAAAATAAAACAATTGGTAGTTAAAACTGGGGCCGTGTCGTGGGCTACTGGCCGAGTTTGTTGCAGTGGCAGCCGCAGGGCCCTGCAGACGCAGCGGCCATAAGCGCCCACACCAGTCCCATGATTAGACACAACCGCCCCTGTCCCCAAATCCGCCAGATTAGCCTATTCAGCGAGAGAAAGAAAGATGCAGCAGGCCCGAATGTTGCAGTCTGGCTATACTAGACAGTGTCAAGGAAGACATTTCGTTTCAGATATATCTGTACGCTATTGTCTTTGTTTTGATGGCACAAAGAGGACGAAACATTGCCTTTGAACATTTCCTATCAAAGCTCAATGATTAAAGATGTCGAATAGCCCTATATCACAGCCTATTCGACATCACTATACTAACTCGTATGTGTAGGCTACAAAAGCGTTTCTCGCATTTCATGATACGAAAACAACAGAATAGCCTATTTGACCTAATCCTTAACGCTGACTGCGGAAGCTGACAAACTCAGTAGCCTAACCCAGTAGCCGTCTATAGCTTACGTAGCTAGGATAATAACAATGCGAGATCATCAAGAAACCCACATAGAAACTCACCAAACGTTCCATACATTTCAATGTTGACGTTTAAATGAACTGTCAATCATTTTCAATTAGCCTAATGATAAAAATACTCACCTCAAACCGACTCCGCGAGACCCCGTTCACCTCCTTACCCATCGCGAACGGTGGTTTTGCCCGACTCGAGCGGGGAGGATAACGAATCCGTTGTTAAAAGAACAGAAATATGTCGGTGTCCGTGCTTTCCTTGTCAACCCTATCCAAACCAATCATACTACTGTTGTGTAGGTAGCCGTGGATGTGTGATTCATTGTTTTCAGGGTGAAGCTAACGCGCTAGCTTTCTGTAGGCTAGAAGCCGTTGCAGCCCGAACCATAGACAAGTCTGGTTCTTATCTCTCTTCTAGCTGTGTCTCCCCCCTCCTCCGTCCTCCCCCCCTTATCTAAAAGCGCATTTGCCTATTTAGTTGTCCGCAATTGCACTTTAAAACAAATTACCCGCAACAGACAATGTCGCCAGACAAGGCATAATCTAAGAGTTTCAACTTTTAATCTAGGCTACTGTTTTTTTTATATATAAAAAAAATATTTCAACTGTGCCATTCGACTGGCATTTTGAAACATTTGATATGACGTTTTTACAGGCTAGACCATATAGGCCCTTGAACTATAGGGTATTCTGATTTAAATCGATTTGTTTTTTGAATAACCTAATACATTTGCAACCATGAAGCTTACGCCACACAAAAATCCACATCGGGCCTAGTAAACATGAGGCCTGACTAAGCTATCCTAACTCATTGACTGTAGCATGTGTGTAGGCTATGTATCTGTGTGGCCTGCTGATGTAGGGTAGCCTAACATGTAACCAGACGTCAAAACGTAACCTGTTTTCTTTAACCTAGTCCGAATAGGCCTCCATCCGCTATCATAGGCCTATTAGGATATATATATATATATATTTTAGCTATTATATTATATCTTATTTTATTCGAAACGAGGTCTGACCATCTGAATCCTGTAGGATGGCCATAGCCTCTACAAATTGCTCTACTTTTGGGGAAGCTAAATGATCACAACCATAGATATCTATGGATCACAACATTCGGATACAAAATAACAACTTTTGTCTCGCTCGCGTGAAACCTGCACTTCCGCCTGCACTTAACACCGCCTCCAGAGCGTATTTGTCCAATCAAGAGATTGTTATTCTGACGTCATTAAAGCGGGAAAAAGAAGCGTGGTCTACGGATTCGAGATCATTTGATGAATATGCTTCAAACTGCCAGCCTATTGTGTATTTTTAAACCAAGTTTAAGTTGATTTTGAGACACTGATAGTCTGTCAGGCTAAACTATTAAAAATATTTTTTACAGGACCCATGTTTGTGTCAAAGCAATGAAGCTAAATCACAGTCTTGTGGGCCTCATACAATGTCCATTCATTTTTTTAAAAAAAATTAATATGTTAAATTATTTATAATTCAGACTGCAGCGTTGTGGGCCTTTAGTCTAGTCTACTTTGCCAAGCAGATCTAAAGTAATAAATGAAACAGTAGTGACAGTAGGGAGCTGCTTTGAATGCTGAAATTCTACATATTGATCTTTAGCCTTTTCCATAGAGAAGAAATCGAATCAAAATGCTGGCCTGTGCCATAGGCCTTATTTGTCAACACAATCGTGGGTTTATGGATCTAGTCCTATTAATATCATATAATGATGAATTAGCCCCTCACTGTAGCTTACTTGCTGACATTTGCTGTGTAGGGTGGGTCACTTATAGCCTGATGACTGATCCACAGTTAAGGAATAGAATAGACCAGTGGTCCCCAAACTACGGCCCGCCACCTCATTTTGGGTGGCCCCCCAAAACATGTCCGTGGTATATAGCATCTGGCCCGCATGGGAGTACTTCAGTTTGGGAACGTGCGCACATCCAAATTAAGGTGCAGGAGCCAAAAGTCCAAGATCCAGTAACAAAGAAGGTCCGCACACTTGCTCTCCGTTTATTTTCTTTTATTTGATTTCAATCCCCATACCCATGCTGCATGGGAGTACGACATCGTCAAACTATAACCTCCGTAATTTCCCCCATTCATTCTCTATGGCGAGTCTTAACAGTACACATGTAATACTCTTTTTGTCCACTGGTGGTTGTTTTGGCGCTGTTTCGCGTTTGCTATAGAAAACGGAATGAAATGTAGGCCTACCTGCAAACAATGTAAGAGGCCTATGCTGACTGCATCAGTGCTCAACGTATTCTAAAAGTTTATCAATAATTGTTAATAACTAACTAACTTCTATTCAAGTCATATTTCTGGGACTTTCTGGGATAATTATTTCTATTTTTTATTAACTCATTCAAATGTTCATACAAATTCACAAAGTTCTCATCAGGTGAGTGAAAGTGGTCATTTCAGATGATTTTGCCAGCACTTCATAAAACTCTCATAGTTTGAGAACTTCAAATTATTTGTAGGATATTCCTTGTTCACAACTTGAGCTGTGTATGCAAAGACACAGAGTTCAGAGTTCACACATTTTGAATAAAATACACTTTTGGGACTCCCTGCTAATACTTTTTGGAATGCAGTTTTTTGTTAGTATTATTTCATTTGAGCTACATTTTACACTGATATGGCATGATTGCAATATAAACACAGCTAACAATGGTATTAAATTGCAGTCGCCTATGATTAAATGTAATGGAATATTCAACTAAGGTAGACTGCTGTTGTTCACAGCACTAAGCTATTTATGGTTACTAATGAGTCTCTGGCCCTCTCTTAGAGCCAGGCATAGTGAGCTGGCCCTCGGAAGAAAAAGTGTGGGGACCACTGGAATAGACCAATTGTGTCAAGAAAGTGGTTGGATGAGTTTAATGGCAAAACTATCCTCATAGAATTTTGACTAACATCTTTTGCAGACCAATGTTTTTGAAAAGCCTATAATAGCCTAATATAAGTGAGTAAACGTTAACATCATTGTCCTACTATGCTATGCTTCTAATGTATACTTTGATCTGCTATGGATGTCCACTGTAAATGACTGCAATGAAGCCACACAAATGTGGGTTATTAAAAGGCAGTTATAAAGCTTATAATAAATAGGGCTATCTTGGCTATCTTTTAGCTAGGCTATAAACAAATGTCAAATGATACATTATGTCAATGATAAATGAATTATTACTTTTATCATCACACAATCATACAGAGGTATTACAACACTGTAGCCTATAGCTTATAACAAAAAAAATAGAATGATGCAAAAAAAAGTTTTCTAAAATAATTTAGAAATAAAAATATTTAGAAATGTTTTGATTCAATGTAATTGTCTATCATCAGATGATACCTAAATCATCAAATGCAGCATATGCTAAATCATAAACAAAACCATTTTAGTACCATTGCATCTTATGTTAGCTGTTTGAGTTGCGCAGTAAGGTGCGCACGAAATTCCTAGCCGTCGCCTTCGTTTGTACGACACTACTCTGCGACGAAAGGATGCTCAGGAAAATATGGATGTTGCCAGTACTTGCTAACTATTTTGTTGTACATAGCGTTCTTTCTTAAAACTGCCATCTGTCGTACAGCGTTTCATCAGATCCTCACAGATGAAGACAAATGAAGGTGAAATCTACAGTTGTGATTCCATTCTTAGGCACTGTTGTATATTTTTTTTAACTTAGCCGACTAGATTAGCCGCGACACCACAGGCTCGCTAGCTAACTAACTTTAGCTAAGCTGGTGTAATATTAACAACCCATCGTAACGTATTGTGGTAACGTTACCACGCTGCTCTTCAGTTTCTTGAATGAAGCTGTATGTATGAATTCTGTTAAAGATAATGCGTGTTTTTGGATTGGTTACTAGCGGATTATTCCTGAACAGGTTTTTCCCCCAGAATGGCGGAAGGTAACGTACTGAGCTAGCTACGTAGCAACAACAGCAGCTAACATATAGGTAGCGTTAAAGTTAGCTAACGTGATCCCGCTTGGCTCTGTGGGTCTCCACGCGCAATTGATCACGGGATGCATTGCAGGTCTGTGTAACTTCACCACTTAAAAAACACTAGTTGTAATAATTAGAAGTAAATGTCAGACACACGTTATCAATGATGTAGGATGTGCGCAAATCCTTAAGTGGGCAAAGACAGTTGTGGCAAAATAAGTCATAGTCGATTCTTGAGAGTTTTTGATGAGAAATTGGTAAAATCTCCAATCTGATCTGGCTTTGCAATTGAGCTTTTTAGTCGGTTTATTACATATGGCAAAAACTTAAAGTATGTTTCGGCAGGGGAATGGTGTGGTCATGATATTATTTTCACAATAAAAGTAATACAAATGTATACGTCGGTAGCGTTTTCTTTTACCTTGGTGGAATGCAACTGGATGACATTGGTTTGTGTTAGAAAGTTTGTCACAGTGACTAACATAAGAGTTGCACATAGTACATTCTTTCAGGCCCTTATCAGGTGAGCAGAAGCAACTGCGGCGATCCATGGGCGGGATTCGAGGTTCACATCGGATAGGCTGTCGCTGAGTTACCTGATGGAGTGACAGCTCTCATGGCAAAGACATGAGATACTAGATTACAGTGCACCGTTCTGAACTGGTGTTTTCCACTTTAAACAACATGCTGGACCTGGATGGATTCTGTACAACGAAGAATCTTCTTAACCTCAGGAAGGGCCAGCGACGGTATCTTTTTGCCCACTATTAAATGTCAGTGACGAGGCAGTTCAGCAACTTGAATTTCCCTGCTGTTGAAGCCGATGACACAGGACAGACCCGCTCTGTGTAGCTTAGCTCTATGAGCGTAGTTCTAGCTCCTCCTACCGGAGGAGTTTCTAAGGAATCGGTTACTCAAGTTCCCATAATACTAGGCACAATGGCCGCTCTAGCTTGGTCGTAGAACGGGGGCTGTGGATGTTTTGAAATCCATTAACATCGCCCTTAAACTAGGCCGGGTTGCTGCCCAGAGCCACGAAAAATAAACTGGAACATATTCTGCACATGAATATATGATAATTTCTAACCAATATCAAAACTGCAAAGAGATAAACTGGCATATTAAAGCGAACATGTAAACAGTAGCTACCAACGGGGTCAAGTTTTTTTTTTAGTTTGTGGGAAAATATTGCCCATTGATAACGGACTATACTTATTTCTGAAGTCAAGGGCAGTGAAATTGTGGATCTAAAATAACTTATTCATTGCCATGTGTCGGGCAAGGATAGCCAGCTTAATGGGCGACTTCAATCTTTTTCCTTTTTGTTTTGACGAAAAATGCTAGCTTGCTTGCTAGCGAGCTAGTTTGATAGCATTGGCTAGCTGGCTAAATTACACACACGGGGAGAGAATAGTAAAATAATCGTTTTGGGATTTTGTTTCAAGCTCTTAAAACATTCTTTGCGGAAAGGCAGTGTTCACCGACTTTTTGATACGAACAATTTTTTCGTATCTCAAAAGAATTGCCGCTTGACCTGACTGGAATGAGCCGGGGATAAACCTTGAGGACAACGTGGGCAGACTTGATTCGATGTTTGTTTAGTGCTTTTGATTGTACAACTTTTACCGGATGTTTTTTTCTTTAAGGCATCTGTTCAGCGTTAATGTATTGTCTTCGATGCAGAGGTCCGAGCCTGGGAGAAGGACCGCTGCTGACGTGAGGCATGCCTGGATCAGACCGACAACATGGGACCAAGAGAAAGCCAGAATCCAGCAGCACTAGCGTCTCTGTGCAACCTCTGCAGCCTGCTACAAGCGCCAACAGCGGGCCTCACCAAACCTCAGGGTCGCGTCACAGCTCTGCTGCTAACATGACCAGTAAAGACGGGAAACCACAGTCCAAATCTCCGGGCTCGTCGTCTGGCTTGACTTCTAAGCACAAACGGCATAAATCATCGAAGCACGGTCGTGAGTCCTCCTCAGCGGCGTCAGGAGAGGCCACAGTTTTCACTGCGCCGAGTCCTGGGCCGCCACCTGCAGTCGGCGCCATCAAGCCACTAGTGGAGTATGACGACATCAGCTCCGATTCCGACACCTTCTCAGATCCACCGGCCAGAGCTGAGCGGAGAGATGATGAACGTTCAGAGTCGTCGGATTACTGCAGGGGTGATAACGGGGGCGGGGCAGACGGGGCTAGAGAGAGGTCTCATAAACACCGGCATTCCCGAAAAAAATCTAAGGACCCGCATAGAGTGAGGGAGTCGGTGGACGGGGGAGGGAATTTGAAAAAGAAGAGCAGTAAGGAGCGAGACAGGGAGAGAGAGGGGAAGAGCAAAGACAAGCTCTCCTCCTCCGTGGCAGGACTGAAGAGACAGGAGGCAGGTGTCTTGAAGCGCAGCGGGGAGTCTCCGTCCTCTGCAGTCCAGCCAGGGCTTAACCTGGGGAGTAGCACCTCATCGCGGAACAAAGAGGCCAGCCGGTCCAAAACCCGCAAAGACAAGCAGCACCGTGAGAGCCAGGGCCGGACCTCTTCTAAGGGGGAGCGCTCGGACAGGGGTCATCGCAAGTCCTCCAAGAGTCACAAGTCGAGCCCCAAAAGTAAGGCTTCATCCCGGAGCAGCCCGCGCCGCAGACAGCAGACTTCTGGCTCGACTTTATCTCCCAGCCCTCGAAGGGGGGACAGTCCTTTGGGAATGGGGGTCTACGGGGGAGAGGTTGAGGACATATACTCATCACGCCGTAGGGCCCAGAGCCCAAGCCCTTACCGGGAGTCAATGAGACGGAGCAGACAGCGCTCAGACAGCCCCTATGGGTCAAGACACAGATCCTCCAGCTATGAGAGGGATACCAGCCCTTATTCATCACGGAAACGTCTATCTGTCAGTCCCTATGGCAACCGGAGATCTTCAAGTGCAAGTCCCATGTCCAGGTGAGTGTATTAAATCACACGCACTCCCATTACAAACATACCCATCGCATTTGCACCCTTTGTACTTCACCTCCAGCAGTATAATTCATGTCTTGGCCAAATTAATTTCAACGTGCATGTGAATGTGACGTCATGTGCATAGCATATTGAACTGGTCATTTCTACTTTTTACACCTAACCTATTATACATGTCCATGATTGCTTTAGGCATGATTGCTTTCAGGTTAGGTGTCTGCGCTTTCAGGCCAAGCTGAAGCCAAATATGGAACAAGGCCTTGTTAATATTTTTCGTTGACCTTGATGTTGTCCAGAGGCGGCATTCACCATAAAAATGTGTTTATTGAGGTTATGCTCAACTAAAGGTAAAGAATAGGCAAGGTGGTAATCGTGCTAACCAAGAGGGATGTAAATAGTCTACAGTGGTGTGGACCGTTTGGACTGGCACAGTTTTGGTATGAATGGTATGAATTTATTTTTAAAGATATATCTGACGGGTGTCTGCTCTGGTGTGTGTGTAGTACTTTTCACCAACACTAAAGGGTGGTGGCTATTGAACACCTGATGTCACTGTACTTCCTTATATCTCTTTGGTACGGTTTGCTTTTGGCCAGATAATTTTCACATAAAGTTCCCCTTTTATGTAGTCAATCCTTAGATGGTGTTGGTGACTTACTTTTGGCTACTTTTATTTTGGTTCTGGTTCTCACAGGCTGGTACTGTTAGCAGTGTTTCCCATACATTGACTTATTTGTGGCGGCCCACCACAATATCAACATTGACCACCACACAATGAGTTTCCTGGTTGTACTAAATTGTGCTTAAATCTGGTTAGAATCATAACCACACTGCACTAATTTTAAAAACTGTTGCATTCAAATTAATTCTGCAAACCTTCCACCACAAATACAACTGGTTAGTGAAGCTGAGCACCTCAATATGTTTGATGACAGGACAGGAAATGTTACATAGGCTACATGCTGCAATGTAGGCAGAGTATGTAAAGACCAAGGTCGAACATAGTGAAAGGCAGCCTTCAAACCAAGAAAGAGGAAGGATGAGGATCAGGATTAAGTTTTATTTTTTTGATCACTTTTTTGGGTGGTTGCATGGTTCTCAAGATTGTAAGCAGATGTGACTTGTGGCCAAGAAGATAGTGGGTTATGGTACTATTTTCACACTGTGTGTCGGGTATAAACATCAGTGGCTGATGGTTTTAAAAGTAGCGGAGGAAGGTGTGCGGTGGAGGTGGATACTGGGATGGGTGGAGGGTTGTTGATTTGATAGAGATAAACAAAGACATACGCCTTACAGAGAGTGAGCGTGTTAAGACCACATTTATGGGATTTGGAGCGGCTGTTAATGGGGGCCTTGGGGAGGAAGACCCTCTATGCCATACTTGTCAATTGTGGTAGAGGTCACTAATGATTTCAGTGATCTTGCATTTTGAAATCAATTGGTTACATGTTGTTTTAATAAGTGTAACAACATAGAATAACTGTAGCATATTTCATCGTATTTTTTGGAATTTATATATATATATCAGAGGAAGCTCGTCCATAGAGGAGCGGGATGACCATCCTGCCTAAACTTTCAAATGAAAGTAATAAAATCTACATACATTTAACTAAATTTAAATGTATGTAGATTTTATTACTTTCATTTCTTACATTTGAAAGTTTAGGCAGGATGGTCATCCCGCTCCTTTATGGACGAGCTTCCTCTGATATATATCTATACATTCCAAAAAATACGATGAAATATGCTACAGTTATTCTATGTTGTCCGTCCCTAAGGTAGATAATTTCTTTGTAATCTTCCAACAAGAATCTAGTATCCTTTCACTGTCCATTTAAAGTTGGGAAAACGTATTGAATTTGTGAAGGGTAAGATGGGCCAACTTCGGGATGGGATTATATGATGACCACAGTGTAACTTTGCTCTGCTGTATGAAAAAGGGGTTTGATAAGCTTTCTTCATAAATGTAATTTGATATAGACAATGTGTGTGTGTAATGTGTTAGAGGTTGACGGATATGGGTTTTTCTATGGCCGATGCCAATATTTATAAATCAGGTTCGGCCGATATATGCTGCTGATTTTTTTGCTGATATTTGCCTGTTTTCTCCTCTATTTGCAGGATAAAATGTAACACTAATAACTTAAGTTGATACATTGTGTGTATCTTAAAAAAAACATTTATTTAACATTTATGATCTTTCTTCAATTAGGGCTGGCACCGTAACCGCAATACCGCAGTCACTTGACGCCTAAAGCGGTATACCGCGAAATCGCGGTCATTTCCCCTCTCAAATTAGAAGGGGCATTGTCCGCATCAACTCTAGGAAAGTGTAGGCTTATAATACTTTTTACAGTGTTTTTGTGCGTGCGTGCGTGCGTGACAACTACTCCCCGCACACAGACAGATCAGCCTACTATACTCCGATATCAGCTGATGCTGCTCAATTAAAAAATGCCAAAAATTGGCCGATCAATCGGTCAACCTATAATGTGTTGTGTTGTCTAAAAAGAGATGTTCAGTTTTCTTGTGAGCTTCTCAGATCAGGGGCCGTATTCACAAAGAATTTGAAGGCTAAAAGTAGCTCCTAACTGGCGAATTTAGGAGAAACTAAAAATAATGGGCGTGTCACTCGTTACTTTAGGACTTCTAATTCTTTTGACTAAGAGTAATTCACAAAGCATTTTAGCCCTAAAAGTAGCACCTAAGTCTGGGACAGCTTAGAAGAAGTCGACAGGACTCCTAACTCACTAAGACCTATTCAGAAACAATCCTAAGCAGGAGTTTGTAGCATTTCACATCGCAATGTTTTAAAATGCACATGCGGCTACAGGAGCTCTCAATCCACCTACAACAACCAAAACCATTCATTGTCAACATGTAGGCTAAACTGAATATAACTTTCATTGTAGGCCTAAATCAAATTAAATTGTTTCTCCTTTTTGCAAATGTGTCAATACAGATTCATTTAAGAAATCTTGCAAAGATACTGAATCTATCCGTAGTGTATTAAAGTAAGTCTGAGAGGCTTTGTAAATAACGGAAAACTCCTATGTAACATTTTTTGTGCGATTTAGGAGCACTCCTAGTGGTAAGTTAAAATGCTCCGTGAATATGGCCCCAGATCATCGTTTTAGAAGGATTTGTTTTTTGAAGGGTGTATCAGAGGCTGCAGTGGTCATGTATGACATAACTGTAACTTTGTTCTAATTACAGAATTCCTGCCTCAGAAGTGATATGAATAGCGGTGGTAATTCTTGTTCTAGCTGGTGTCACAGGGGTTTTTGTAGCATTTGTGTTAATGTTCCTAGGTTCCTCCTCTGTTATGACTTTTTGGTCTTGAAAGTCTAAAATTGTCCTTTATAGATTTTCAGACCTGGAAAAGTATGAACATCTTTAGTGAAAATCGTGGGAAAAGTCTACCAGTTTTGTTCACATAGTAAAACATACAGAAATTTGACTGTGGAAACTCTATCAAAGGTCAAAATTCCAACAAAAAATCTCCTCAAAAGTTCAACAAGCAGTCTTAAAGGGTCTAGGTCTATGCATAGAATTCTGTAGGATTCAAGTTGTCTTGCACTCTTCCGTTGTCTTGCATTGTATTCAATACAAAGTAGTTACTTTAGATAGAAAATGTTGCAACAGGGATGGTTTAGAGCTTGCTTGTTTGTATGTTAACTTTTTCGGGTATCTTGAATGAAAAATATAAAAATAAAATAAATAAATAATCTATTTGGGAAATGGATTGGAATTTGTATTTGTGAAAATGCCAGTACCCTGTTATTGAGAGCATTCTGCTGAGGAATCATTGACCTTGTCATTATGACCTCAGCCGAGACTAAACATTTCTTGTAGGCTCTTTGAGCAATGAAGTCTTTTGGTGGGAATTTGTCGCCCTTTGAAATTGCCATGTGTTTTTATATCCACACGTGGTGTGTTTGCTCTTCATTGGACTGTGCACTGAACTGTGTAAGCTTTATGAGGGTTTAACAAGTCTGTGTTTAATCATTTGTCTGGTGTTCACAACCCCTGAAGGGGTGGAGGGAATCCTTGGAATAAATTCCATTTTCTCTGGCAACAGGTGGACATACATCTGTGTGGGTTCTCAACAGTGATGGACACTCTTTATTCTTCATTTTGCTTTTCAGCTTCAGAGGACAAAGACATTTTCATTTTTTTTTTATGAGCACTGCCACTATCCTGCTGTTGTTCCATGACCATGTAACAACTAGCTTCGGCCTCAAGCCCTGTAAGCAGTACACAAACCTGTTCACTGATTAATCAATAGATTGAAGTATAGGCCCTAGGCTTAGTGGCCAAGACACTGAGACAGAAACTTTAAAAAGGGTTAAGGGCTGAACCGACCAGTAGATGGCATTTTAATGGTCTATAATTAACACCAGCATTAATGTGTCATCACAGTATAGCCCAGGGGTCGAACTCCACTTTTTGCAGTGGCTGATGTGTGTCTGATATGTTAGATCAATTCTGCATTAGGTAAATGTTGTGCTATAAAGGCCTGTTCCGATTTGTTATTTTATACATCTGTATCGATATTGGCCCAGAATTTCACAATCATTGCATCCCTAGTTTGAGCTATTGCAATTTACTAGTCTGTTTGGTTCATATGCAAATTGGCTAAATGTACTCTGGATCTAAATGAATGGACTCTAATTCTAAGGACATCACCATGTTGTGACTAAATGGATAAGCTCAAAGAAAGACGGGACACTTGCACAGAACTTGCATCTTAAGATCCACTCATTCACGAAGTGGGATTCGTTTACAGCACTTGCATCGCAACGGGCACTAACTTTGAAATCATTGGTCCAGCCTTACCAATCACATAGAGATTCCTAATGTTACTTCCTACTTCGCCTAAACTTTACAAACTGACCATACAGCATCAGCAGTCAGGAAACAATGTATGTGGGTCAACCTTTTGCTGTAAATTAATTTTCTGCAAGATACATTTTCCAACTGCTTTTTTTGATGTTTGCAGTAGGGGTGTCATGATTCTCCAAATCTTTGATTTAATTCACGATTCACAAAGTCACGATTCGATTAGTTTTTCAATGTTTTCTTAATATTACTATTAATGCATTTCTTATGTTATTTACATTTTTTGGCCTTTTCCTATTCTCTTTTGGGGGCTTTTATTTTGAAACCGCTCCAACTGCGAGGTTGTAAACGGAACAAATATTAAACATAGACGTGAACATAGTGAAATGAAACGACACAATGATAATTTGATAATTTGTTTCAGCACACTCCGAAGATACCTAACATTAGTGTTCATGGAATATGCATTTTATGCCTTGAAGTAGGCTAATTTTGGACTGAAACTAGATCATCTTTTCTTTTGCTAAGTAAGTTAGTGTTAATTGACGTGAAAGAACGACAAAATACTTCCACACCGGTGATTTCAGAGTTGATGCTGCAGTTTAACAAGTGTGTGTGTGTTTTTGTGTCTTGGCATACATGCTGGATGTGACATTGGGGGTGTGGCTACATCGTCGATTCTACCTTTGAGTTTGAAGTTTTAGATTGAGATGTAATTTCGATTGATTTCGACTTCGTGACACCCCTAGTTTGCAGGTGTTGCTGCTACCGTTTATCACAATAAGTTTCGATTTCATCTTCCCCTCTTCACTTTGTCCTGACCTTTTTCTTGTTTTGGGGGAAACTGTTATGAACTATGGTGTTCCAGACTAGATGTTCCTGAAAGATCTAGGTGGACGGGGCCAGGCTATATTGGGTTAGCTCCTAGGACTAATGGAGAGGACCTCAGTTGTTAATCCCATAGTTTAAGTGCCAGGAATTGCTTCAGCCTGTTTGAAGATGGATACAAGCAGAGGCATGAATGAATATGAACTTGAATATGAAACTTTGAAAGCCAAGCTTTTAAAGTACCGTATTTTCCGGACTATAAGTCGCTCCTGAGTATAAGTCGCATTAGTCAAAAAATGCGTCATGAACAGGAAAAAAACATATATACGTCGCACTGGACTATAAATCGCATTTATTTAGAAATGTATTTCACAAAATCCAAAACCAAAAACAGAGACTATGTAACTGGATTATTGAGGCCAAAAAGATTAATGTTAATGAAGACGAAGGAGTGAAGGCAGCCAAGAGGAGGGCAGGAAGGTCATTGCAAAGCAAAAGATTCACTGAAAGAAAATACCATGTGGTACACCAAAATGTATCAAAAATGTGGAGAATACAATGCAATCAAGCATTTTGGGCGATGTGGGGTCACAGGCTGGCAGCAGATTAAATGCTCACAAGAGAGAAAAAGATGCAGTTTTAGACGTGACTGAAGCAAGCCAGGCGATAGGCCTATAGGCCCGACGGTAATTGTAAAGCAATTTACAAAAGATTCACCGAACAAAAATGCTGATATGATACATGAACATTTTGCTAAAAATGTGGAGAATGCAATGCAATCAAGCATTTTGGGCGATGTGGAGTCACAAGCTGGCAGCAGATTAAATGCTCAAGATAGAGAAAAAGACGGTTTTAAAAGGACGTGACCGAAGCTGAGGCAAGCCAGGCAATAGGCATATAGGCCCGACGGTAATTGTAAAGCAATTTACAAAAGATTCACTGAACAAAAATGCTTATATGGTACATGAAAATTTAGCTAAAAATGTGGAGAATGCAATGCAATCAAGCATTTTGGACGATGTGGAGAGACAAGCCGGCAGCAGATTAAATGCTCGAGAGAGGAAAAATATGCGGTTTTAAAAGGATGTGCAGACCGAAGCTGCAGCAAGCAGGTGATATTTAGAAATCTATTTCACAAAATCCAAGACTAAGAACAGACAGACTATGTAACAGAACACATTGAGGCCAAAAATATTGAGAATTCTACAGGGAATCTTGAAGACGAAGGAGTGAATAGTGGCAAGAGGCAAGCCGAAGGCTGCTGACAAGTGCCCGACGCTATTGTAAAGCAATTTACAAAAGATTCACTGAACAAAAATGCTGATGTGGTACATGAAATTTTAGCTAAAAATGTGGAGAATGCAATCAAGCATTTTGGACGATATAGCGTATTGGCACAAGCTGGCAGCAGAACAAATGCTCGCCGAGAGAACGAGAGAAAAAAAGATGCACATTTAAAACCAGGGCCTAAATTTCAGCGCGGGATTGCGCATAAATTATTACTAAGTATTGAGCATACTAATAAAAGTCCCGCAACGCTAGCCATCATAATGTGAGAAATTCCCACACATTTTACAGCGCTGTCTGACGTTAATCTAATAATGGAGCGGCCTGAAAGTGGACCAACTCTGACTTCAATTGAACCCCATGCAGAGACACACACACGCGCGCAGGACCACTTTGGGGGTGCCTCTCTCTCTTTGCTCTCTCTCTCTCAGCAGGATTTGTCACCGCTAAAGTCAAATTATTATAGCCTATTACGTGCTTCTACATCAACCGCTATCGACAGGAAAGGAAAACAAACGTTTAGCGATCAGGCCATCCTTAAAAATATTTTTGTTTGCCGTAACCCGACCGACCCTGTCAATTTAGAACCGACCCAAATATTAATTTTTTTCCCCTTTTAGTCTGACCGACTTGCCGGTTGTAAACTTGCGTTAATACCGACCGATTGTTTTTTTCACTCTAAACAACCAATAGAAATGCAATGAATTTAATATCTCTTTTAGTAGGCCCAAGTATTGTGAATATAAATTGCCTACATGCAAACGTGGCTCACTTAAATAAAACCCCGTGGCGTCATCTCTACACCATTAGTTTTACGCATGTCACATATGGCCTACGCTTCGTTTCATTCACACAAACTGATAACGCTTTTACTTGGCACGAAGTTCTGGAAGAACTGTGGCCAGATCTTTTCTCATCCCTTCTCCCCCCTAGTCTAACGGTGACCGTGTCGGAGTATTGAAATTGGTTGTGGTCTATTCAGCATTTCTCAACATATGGGTCCGCAACATGGAGACTGCTGGTCCACGGAGTCGTGGAGTGAAATTAGGCCCGGTGCTTCATCTGATAATTTGCTGCGCAGTTGATCAAGAAACCGCGGATCGACGAAAAAAGAAAACAAACGTTTCTGCTATCGATGTCATTAAACATGGAGCCCTACAATTAAGTGGTGAGCACTCATTCAATGCGCGTCTGCGTGAGAGAAACTGAAACTAATCGATAACGTTGGTATCAAAGCTCCGCTTCAACCTGTTGGAAGGCTATTTATTTATTTAACGAAACTTAATAGAACGACGTTGTTTTTTGGAACTTCCTTAGAAACAGAGCAGAGACTGTATAAAACACTGTATAGCATTGAGAATTGTATAGTCAAATTTCAATATAACGTGGCCAAGAGCTAGTAGCCTTCTTTCTGGGTACATGTAGATGAGCCCTATGACCCCAAAGTCTGCCATGACCGGGCCTCAGGTCAAAGAAGTTTGAGAAAGGCTGGTCTATATAACCTGCATCAGAATGAGATTTGCAATGGTGCGCCTGAAGGCACGGGTTGAAGACCCAGTCAGTTACGTCACGATATGCACATTTGTGTAAATTCATTCCTACGTAATCACCATGACCAAAATTGTACTTTTTTTTTTACTTTGAATCTTGAAAAAAAAAATATTGACCTACCTACCGACCCATTTTTTTTTTTTTTGGCTGTTCCTGCAAACAAAAATATTTTTAAGGATGGCCTCAGGAACCGCAAACACAGAAGCATGACAGCCTATAATATAACGCGAGAGAACATGGATGTGTTCTCCATTTGAGGAACGTTATAATCGATTGCTGACGTGAACAGACCGCTACAGACACGGAGCGCATAGTAGGCCTAGGCCTACTTTCACTTTCTGTGTGTATTCACGTGAAAGATAATTAGCAAAACAGCGATCAAATATTACATGGCAGTGAGTTTTGTTTTCAAATGTTTTCATGCATGTCCAGATAACGGGTGAGGAATGTTTAGGGGACAGACTATCGTGAATCCTGAATTTATGGCTGGGCAAAGCACAGCACCTTTATTTGGACCATGGCTTGTAGCCTATTCGAGTCAGCTATAGGCCTTCATTTCTTGCGTTTTACTGTGAGACATAGGCCTATACTCTTCGTTTGGAGCCGCATACCAGTAGGCTATCAATGGCATTGGGTCACTATTAAGTTTCATGAAAGAGTGTCGGGATGTCCATCCGCTTATTGCTAGATAAGGCATCCACATTCATTCATTCATTCATAGAACGTGTGCTGTGCTGCAAGAGAAACCTTATTCTGTATAGCCAAAGAGGTCTAAGATAGCCTAGTTTTAGTTTATTATTATTTTAGTTATTTTTTAAATTATGCATGATTTACTTTTTTATAAAATTCGTAGGCTGATGCCTGGCAGCAACAATTGTGTTTAAATGTAGGTTAACCTGGGGCTGCGTGCTACTAGCTTGAGAGCAATGTGTTGGAGACTCATGGTGTAGGACAATGACTTCGTTGGCAACAATATTAAACCAACCAACAATATAAATTATTAAGAAGAGCTATTTTATGAGTTAAATTGAAACAAAATTATACTGGCTTTTATTTGTCCGAATCTGAGGCCCAGCTATAAATAGAATCCCGGCAGTAATTTGAGGATTTAAGTATGCACGTGTGTTTCACGACTTGTGCATTTGAGAGCGCTCTCTCAAGGCTGTAGACGATAATGTTTCATGTAGGGTTCATGTCAGTTAATATAAATTAACATTTAAAAACATGTTCAATTATATAGTTTTTTTCATATATAAGTCGCACCTGAATATAAGTCGCAGGACCAGCCAAACTATGAAAAAAAGTGCGACTTATAGTCCGGAAAATATGGTAACCAGTAGCCATCCACATTATGGTTGGTGAAATGCATTGTGTTACCACTGAGAAATGTAAAAATTCAGTTGAAAGACATCTGGCAGGCATTTTGGTATGAATAGCTTTGGCAAATGGCCTCTTATGTTCCCTTCATGCTTAGACAGGGGAGGGTTTATTTTTTTCCTCAGTTTGACCAGGAGTAGTCATTATGTGAGCAATATCACCTGAACCTTATATTTCTAAGAAAGCTAAGGTTTAGATTAAGGTTAACTAAGGTTAGATTAAAATTGGATGACAACTTTTACATTGTTGACTTGTATGGAGTGGAATGTATCTTCTAACTAATGCTTGGGTTGGCTCCTCCATTTGATGAGTAGTAGAATTCTTAAAAGTTCATTGACCTCTTCCCCTTGTATTGCTCCCCTTGCTTGTGGTCCTTAATGTGTTTTTATGTGCCGTCATATAGTCTTTGGATTAAGCAGTGTGATGGTGTGACCTTCAAGCAAATAAATAAAGCCTGAAACCCTTTGGTTTGGGGCTTTAGTACTTGACTGTACTACCTGCCACATCTCTTTTTTTTAATTTATTTCTTTTTTGACCTTGATGAAATAATCTTGCCTCAAGTTATTATCAGTCACATTTAACTCGTCCTTTTTCTCTCCTCCCTCCAGACGTTCTGCTCGTTCCCGGACGCGCTCACCTCCATACTCGTCCCGCCGCTCCTCCTCCCGCTCTCGCAGTAAGAAGCGCTCGTCAGCAGCAGCCAGCGGCACCCACAGTAGCCGGCCGACCAGCCGCTCCCCTTCCTCCTCGCGCCTGCCAATCGCCTCCAGCCTGGGGGCCGAGCTCAGCCGCCGCAAGAAGGAGCGACAGGCGGCCTCACTTGCCGCCTCCCGTGGCTCGTCCCCCGCCCGCCGGACCGCAACGCCCACAACACCCTCCTCCCGTCCCCGAGACCAGGAAATGGAGACGTTGGACAGGACGCCCAACCCAGTGGACAGGGCTATGTCCCAGCCTGCTGAGCCGCTGCCCCCTCCCCCTCCGGACGCTCCAGCTGATGTGTCTCTCGGGAAGGAGAATGCGGCTCCTCTCCCCCCTCTGCCCTCTCCTCCGCCGCCTCTCCCACTCACCTCTCCCCCGCCGCTTCCTCTCACCTCACCCCCTCCTCTCCCGCCATCCCCAGCCACTTCCTCTATCACTGCTCTGGCAAAGTCCCGCCCCAGATCACCAGCCAATCAGAGCCACACACGCAGCCCCGCCCACAAAGCTCTGCCAATGAAAACCTCCACATTGCCGCCACTCCCGCTGCCTCCAATGCTCCTGGGAGAGATCAGGGACAGGTAAGTGTATGGTTATGGTTATGATATGCTCAGCTCATACATAAGGTGCAATATCAAAAGGTGCAATGCACCCTAAAATCATTTCCTGATATGCAGTCATTAGTAAATAAATGCTTATAGTACTTTAAAATAACTGCTTCGAACTCATTTTGATGCAACACTGACTTAGAATAAGGAGAGTGAAGTCTCTGACATTGCCCAGAAAGCTTATTGTTGCGCTGTACAAGGTTGTGGTCGTGAGTAGGCGCAAGACGTTTTTGAGCAGTTTTGAGCAGAAACCTAGATACCTCATTGTCTGTAAAGTTCTATTGGGTGGAATATGTTAACGCGGCCGCCGTATTGGAGTAGTCTACATGTGTAAACAAACATGTACAAAGTCTACTTTCCCTCATCACAGCTCTCTAACTAGCCAGTCTTAACACAATATTGATGTTTAACGTTCACTATTATTAACTGCCACTTACTTGTGAACTGATCAAACAATCCCCTGTTGTCTGTTCTGGAAGGATCTTTTGTTTGAACTCCATAGGCAGCACAGGTTTGAGGCATTACTCATTGACTTGGTTCATTGACTTGTTATTCCACTATCTGACAGATTCTAACTAACGCTACTGTATCAAAATCTCGAGCTGAACTTGACTTCTTCGATCTGGCAGTGAAAGTAATTGTAGGTGAATAATTACTTAAAATTGATCTTAGACTGGCGAACTTCAGGAAAAACTTAGGAATCAGGTTTATTATGTTACAAGCTGAGAGAGAGAGTACAAAAACGGTCTATGGTCTATGTAGGCCTAGCCCAGGCCTTAGGCCTAGGTTGGCCTGTAGCCAACTTATCCTCTCTTCCGCTACATCCTTAGTCCAAGTCTAGAAAATCTGATCTGACAAACATTGCAGTTTAGTTACTTTTAAATGCTTTAAACAAAGAACAAAAATGGCGCCAAGAACAATCCCACTATTGGTTCTCCAGTTGGCATCAGACACACCTACTCACACCCACTTCACACCTATGAATTCTTATCAGAATAGCATGAGGAGAGATATCTTATATATCAGAAATATCACTTATAGAATGTTCCAAACATTCTCACAGTCACATCATTACAATCCTTGTAATGAGACTATCAAAATGATACCAGACATGAATACATTTACATTTCATGATACATGGATACATTATATCAAGGTAGCATCCTTTGTCTTGTGTAAGTGATAGGCCTTAAACCAGCACATTAGCATTCCATTGGGGGAGGGGATGGGGTCTTTGTTTAAAACCATGAAGGGTTACATGGCTAACTAAAAGTAGTCTTGAAGTTAAATTATTATAAATTGAACCATACATTTATTGCTATCAGCAGCCACGTAGGCGTGTATCAGAATGTTGGTATGTGGTATCTAGGTTTCTATATCTGTTTTTTACCCCCTTAGGCAGGGATCACACTGACCAGCGGCAAGCGGCAGGTTTCTTGTTGTCTATGGTTTGGCAGCGGAACGGTTGCAGCGCTAGTGTAACGCTAGCGTTGAACAAGCTGAGCGTTTCGTTACGCTTACCACTACCACTTCATTAATTCCAGTGTGATCCCCACCTTTGTGCTTAATTGGTATCTAGTGTCTAGAAAACTGAATTTGATAAACGAGCAGTTTGCTTGGCAAAACATATGCAAACATGAGGAAAGTTGTTATTTAGCTCAAGTTATCCTCCCGTTTTAATTACAACATTTATACTAAGTAGACTAAATCCTAATATTATTGGCAAGCTACTATATCAGTTTGTTCAGTAATGTCAAAGATCCTTGATTACTAACAAGATAGAGCAACGCAATTCGTTTCTATGGGAGCAAAACGGGACAGTTCCGGTCTGCATAAGTGGGTGTGTCACCTTACGTCACAAAATAAACTTTTTCTCTTATCAAGTAATAAGTCAGGGCTCTACACTAACATTTTTTTCCAGGAGCACTTGTGCCCCCAAGTTAAAAAATTTAGGAGCACAGACAAAAATTTGGGAGCACAGTCAGTTCTGTACTTAACTTACACATAATCTAACATTACACTGCAGCTAACAGTTAAACATGCCAGTGCACCAATTGCGAATATTAAGAATGACTGACAACATTTAGGCTACAGGAAACAGGATTTTAAAGATCAGTGCCTACTTTATTTTCAGTCTGTTTTATTTTCCTACATTTTGTTAATGTAAAATAATATAATACATTGCCATATTTGCATTTAGCCTGTATATCAAGTATCCTGCCAAATGTAGGCTAATTTATTTATTTGTGAATCCACCTGTAGCTAATCCAAATATGCCCATGTGACCTATCTGACTGCATACTGCCTAATACTACTACTAAAACAGTCAATTTTCTCTTCCACAAAACATAGTCTAATCAAGGATATATATATATTTTTATACTTTTATTTTTTTATTCGGTGTAAACAAACAAGCATGCGTGGAAGCCTGGAGTTGTCAGTAGCGTTCTACCTTTGAATAAAATGGGAGTATTACGGGAAGCTACTTTTATGCCTGTTCGCTACAGCTATATTTTGCATATTGCAGCTAATACGTCAACTGGGCTAAAAAGCATGTTAGGTTACCTTTCCTTCTCTCACTGCATTCTCAGAATCTTATCCTGTTCCTCCTATATCCGATTAATTCGGTGGATAGAAGGCGGAAGAACTAATTTCTTCAATCTTTTCATCTTGGCTGGCTAGTCTAACTTTCCGCTTTCTCTGCGCGCTCATGGATTTCATAGAAGCGACTACTACTATCGAGTCCCAACGCGAAACTGCTAACGTTGATGGGAGGTGTAGTTTTATGCTGCATTCGCGACGTGATTCTATGGTTTGCACCAGTACTGTTTCTCGATGTTGCGGTGTATTTTGTAGACAAACATTGACATGGTTAGAAGTCATTCGCACCAGTGCGCCTAAATATTTTTTTGCACTTGCACGTCATCATTTTTACTCGCATATGCGAGTGAAATGGGCGCACTGTAGAGCCCTGTAAGTGCAGATAAACATAATTGTGTGTACCAATGAATCACTCTTTCGGACATGGAATGAATAATTTAATTAGTCCGTGAACAAACTAGCTGGCTAGGGACTTTGCTCTAACTTAATATACTGTTGCAAGTTCACTTGAGTTAAAGTCCACTTTAACTAATGTCAGTAATGTTAATTCAGCTAGTTGTAATATCAAAGAAATGACACTTCTCTGTTTAAAATGTTACCTTAGCTGGCAGGCTAGCTAGCTCACTAGCAACCGGACAGTAACTGGCAGCTGCATGGTCTGATATAAAGTACATTTTTTTCCAAATCCGAACACTAACAAATTACACCATCAGGCTTGAAATGATCAGACGCATGTCTGGATTATGACAAATGTTTTCAAAAAACCCACAGCAACTCCAGGAACACACAATGGCCAGTTTATTGGTGAAATTCTACAAGTCTCCCATTAACATTAGTGCAGCGAGGGCTTACTCTTGTCTGCATAAAGCCCCCCCCCCCCCCCCTTGCAATAATCGAATGTGGAAGTTGTTGAACGTTTGCGCCTCTTGCTCCGCTTCAACCCTCTCTGGTAATGTTGTACACTGAAACTTTAATAGGATTCTTTTATGAAAATGTAAAAGTGTAATTTCCTTTTGGGTTGCTTATCTCTGAATGTTTGGGCAGTTATCTTGAAATAGGTCCAAACCAGTCATTTTACCCACTGAAACAAGACTTACCAACAGAATGTGGTCACAATAAAACATAATGTAAATTGCATTGAGCAAGTTGACAAAGTCGTTGCAGAGAGTGGAAATACATTTTTGTACCTCTTGCTCTTGTTTCATGGCACGTGCCGGAGAGGATGTTCTTGACTAGTAACTGTAGGCCTGTTTTGATATCACGTCTTCTATTTAAATGAATTATTATTGTGGCAGCGGTGAATGGCCAGAGTGAGGATCCTGCTGGGTATTATGAGTCACCAGACCCACTGAAGTGAAGCCATTCACTTCTGTTGCTAGGGGTGGGTGGTATCAGGGGCTGCCTGTGGTTTACTCAGGAGCTCAGCAGGTGTTTGGTCTCATTTGTTTACCTGGGTTTAACAATGGCTAAGCGGTGATCACGGAAAAAGAGTTGCAGTGAACAGTAAACAGTCTTCAACTGTTTGTTTTAACAATTAGAAGAATGCCTCAAGGATGACTGAGAACTGTCTGACCGGTTACTGTGTGCAGGGGAGCGAAAGTCAACCTACCTGATCCTGTATGAACTTCCTCCATAGTTACAAAGACACCACTGCTTAGGCTATATGTTTACCATTGAAAGACAGAAGTGAAAATTGACTTTCATGCATTACATTTTGTTCTCTCAAACACAACCTCATGAGTCTTGAAAGCACTCCTATGTCCTGACTGCTTTCTTCCATTGATTTCCATATATTTGATGCAGCGCATCTTGAGGTGGATTATAGTGTTACAAGAGGAGAGTGCGGTCTGAAGCATAAGGTGTTTTCGCACTGGAGAGACTTCCTAGAACTTTTTTTATGCATTCGCACTGCATGGAACTCTGGATGATTGTAGTTCCTCTGACCGCAATTCCTTTGGGGTATGGTCTTTTCCCTGCACATAGGAACCATGACTGACGTACTTGCATGTTGATTGGTCAAGCACAACTTTACCAAGCAGAAGTGCCATTTTTAAACTTAGTACAACCTTTTGATCTGAAAACACACAGAGAATAGGCGTGTTTGAAATGACATCAAAACGATTATTTCTTTACAGTCTGTTGCCATTCTGAGGTCATTTTTGGAACGTTTTAAATATAGCACCTTTAACACATCACACTGAAGTTGTGTCATGTCATAGAGGTGCTATGTGTGAGATTTTTAGTTGTTGAGACGGTCCTTAACGGCTGTCCCCGTGTCGTGTGTGCTGCAGCCCAAAGAAGAGCACGCCCCCGCAGCGTTCGTCGCGTCGGGAGAAGGAGCGGGAGACGCGGACGCGCTCCCTGCTCAGCGACCTGCCCCTGCCCCCTCCGCAGTCAGGAGGAGACTCCTCCCCTCCACCGTCGCCTCCGCAGCAAGTCCTCCCTCCTGTGCAGCCAACCTACAAGAAGAGACCAAAGTAAGTGGCCTGTCTTGTCTGTTGCATTGAGGTCTCTGATATATGACCAGGAGCAGGGACCTAAACGTATACATTGCAAACCATACTCTTAATTTGACATGTTTATTGGAGGATTAGCTAGTAGGGCTGCACATTTAACATAATTGCAATATGAACAGTTATCATACACAGTTAATGATTAATGATTTGTATATTCATGTCATCCTCCTTGTGTGACAGACAGTGAGGCTCACCAATCAGGAGTGCTGTGCTTCTCATGCACTCGGCATGCTCACTAATCAGAAATGGCACAACTTGGACGTTTGGAATATTTAACGGAATCTTGACACTGACATTATCTGTCAGCAAATTCGCAATTAGATATTTTCCCTATATTGCGCAGCCCTAATAGCTAACCTAGGTAAACCCAGACAAATCTGTAAAAGCATTTGAATTTGCTCTACTGATCGGTCAGGCAATTCTTCAATTCACAGCAATTTCCAAAACCACTGAAAGCACAGGAACGATCACAACCGCTTATCTGGCATGGGGCGGGCTTTATACAATGACAGACAAGGGAGTACAGTTAGGAGCGTGGTTGAACACAACCAGTGGCTTCACTTATGGCATCAGTATTAACAACATACATTTTTGGAATTGAGTGAACAACTGCATTTGCAACCTTTGTTTGCAAAAGATGTGGTTGCTGTACTTCTGCAAAGATTCATTAATTTACCAATTTGAGTATAAAGGCCAACACACACGGTAAGTGATGCAATGGCAATTTATGGCAGGCGACTGGCTGAATTAAATAGAATCTATTGAAGTAAATAGAGCAATGCACACAGCGTTGCAACGCTCTGTGGTAAAAAAAACTCGGGGCCAAGTTACCAGCAACAGCACGTTTCAGTAACAAACCCAAAGTTCTCTAGGGCAAGGCCCCATCTTATACATTTTAGTTTCATCGTAGTAATACAAATCACATGGGTCCTTCTTACTTGAACATACAAAGGTCTTTTCCAGAACTTCTCTTACATGCAGAAATGCAACAATACATGGATACTTCTTGGACATAGCATGTGGTCCTCACACCAAGTCATGTGGCTACTCCAGGTAAATAAGATAATAGGTCAATACAATACATATACATTATTCAGCATTTTCTTGTCATAGTATGCTCTCTCACAGGATATTCCTAATATTACTGCCTCAGGCAGAATACCCCTAACTCGTGACAAACGACGTCGCATGACCCTTAAAGTCGTGACCTGGAGAGAGCAAATGACCAGACAAAGCAAAGTTGATGCATAGAATCGAATATAACGAAAAAGCATACACATAATATATGAAAATGTAATGTTAATCATCTCTATGTAATACATGTAGATTAGTACTCACTTCTAATACATATAAACTTATTAGTAATCACTTCTATTGCATAAGATTTTGTTAGTGATCCACAATTTCTATCACGGCTCTAATCGACCTTTCTATTTTTATAAGCAATTTTGATACGTCATAATAGAATTGCGTCATAATTCAATGTCTTCATTGAATCGATGGGTGGCCACCTGTTCATGAGTTGGCGGTGGCAATCGATCACATCGCAAGTAGTGTGTGTAATAAAGCTATTCGACCTAACACAAGAATTCCACCATTCCGTTTGACTGTCGCATCGCCATGTTTGTTGGCCTTAATTTCACTGCTGGTTTTGCTCCTTGGAAATCAGAAGTGAACTAGGCATTCCCAGACCAACCTTTTTTAGAATCGATCTGGTGTTAGCCAGACTAAGGAAAAGTGGCACAGCAGTGCTATAATTGTGCCTTAGCTGATTTTATATATTCGTTGTGTTTCATTATGGTAGCCTGGTTAAAACCAGACTCATTCACTTTGGGAAAAGAGTTTGGTGACTCATGATTTCAGATATGTTTCCAACACTAGCATGGTGACGGGCGTAGACTTTGCATTAACTTTGAAATCATTGGTCCCGCCTAACCAATCACATTGGTCAGAGATTCCTAACAGAGATTCCTTCTTTCTTCGTCTAAACTTTACAAACTGTCAATAAACAGCATTAGCAGTCAAGAAACAATGTATGTAGGCCTATGTGTGCTGTAAATAAATGTACACATTCTTCTGACTGCAATTTTTAATATTGGCAGGCGTTGCTACTAACATTTACCACAGCCAGATTTTTTTTTTTCGATTTCAAAACTATATGGTCATCCCCTCTCGGCCAGTCTTCTGTGGACCGATGGAAACGCTAATGAATTATGGTGTTCCAGACTATTATCTCCCTGAAAGGAGATCTAGGAGTGTGTGGCCAGCTTATCATTGTGGGCTAGGAGGGCGTGGCTAGGCTATCATTATGGGCTTCAATCATTGACTTTCACTTTTGGTGGTACTGTGTATCCAGGGTTCCTACGCAGTATGGAAAACCTGGAAAAGTATGGAATTTGATGTTAGTAATTTCCAGGTCTGGATAAGTATGGAAAAAAGAAACAAGGGTTTGGAGAAATATTTGTGTTTCCAGACTATTACATTTGCAGTACTAATCACTTCACTCAGGTCATAATGAACCATTCCTACTGTTGTGTAGCTTAACTGTCAGTCCCCATCGTCAAGATACAACTATGACGCAACTAAAAATGAGGTGATGATGATACAAGCTAAATGGACGAATATTAAGTGTCATTTTTTAATTCACTTCAGTTGTCCATACCTTTGTTTTCATCGAGTTATCCCAAACCAGAAGTGGCCGCAATGTCGAGAATATGGTCCGAAAAATCTAACGAGAAGTTTGGAAATTTGAGTATGGAAAAAGTATGGAATTTTGAAATGGAAAATGTGTAGGAACCCTGTGTATCAGAGTTGCTTGTTGCTGTTATCATAAATGTCTGTTTTGTCTGGTGAGTGAGTTTGATGGCAGTGAAAAGGAGTATAATCTACACAGCAGTCAGTGAACCTTTGTAACATTAGACTCACTTGCTGTTGGTAAAAATTGCCTTTACCAGTTTAGGAAGACTGCCAAACATCTTTCCCATGTCTAACTGCTACAGCATCCATTATTTGCGTGTATTGCATCATCTTTGCATGCCCAATGTGTGTGTTTGCTTGTATTTCAGTAACTTGAGGGGCAGCCGTGGCCTACTGGTTAGCACTTCGGACTTGTAACCGGAGGGTTGCCGGGTCGAACCACGACCAGTAGGAATGGCTGAAGCGCTCTTGAGCAAGGCACCTAACCCCTCACTGCTCCCCGAGCGCCGCTGTTGTAGCAGGCAGCTCACTGCGTCGGGATTAGTGTGTGCTTCACCTCACTGTGTGTTCACTGTGTGCTGAGATTGTTTCACTAATTCACGGATTGGGATAAATGCAGAGACTAAATTTCCCTCACGGGATCAAAAGAGTAGGAGCAGGATGTAATTGTTTTCTGATAGTGATTAGGGGCCTAACATGATGGCCTAACCTTAGCATCTCATGGCTGCATCTAAACCACACCACCACAACTAGAGGTTGACCGATTGATGGGTCGGTCCATTAATCGGAATAATTTTAAATAATTGGCATCGGCCGATTGCCTGGGCATATTAAGCCGAATAACAGCCAGGCGCATCTGCGGACAGCCCGTTGTTGTGCAACACGCAGCAGCAGCTCCTTGGTCAGACACACAGAGCTTCTGTTCTTAGTAATGATGGCCAAGAATACTTGACGTTCAAAAGTGTGATTATACTTTACAAGAGTTGATGCTGACAATGCTTGTCATACGTGCAACAAATTGTTTGTGTGTGAGCCAGGAAACGCAAGCAGTTTGTTGCGACATCTAGCTTAAAGGTCGTTAAATGTGTCCTACAAAAGCCTCTTGATGTTTTTGCTAGTGCCCCTCAGCATAGCAGCGATGAACAGCAGGCTGTGTAAGGAGTAAATATAGTTATTTTTTTTGTGATCACCTAAACTATGGCCATTTGGCTTATAACCGTGTCTGTCAACAAACATAAACATAAAACATGTTTGAGGACAGTTTGAGCCCTGTACTATTACTATGAACCATAATGCAACCTAGTACAAACATTTGCCCAAATTCCATCAATGATGGGTGTTGTTTTTTTTTTTTTTTTTTTGGTTAATGTATGAGATTGCAATGTGCATGGAATTAGGGATGTAACAGGGTTGAAGCATGTGTCATTAATTAAATCGATAGGACATATTTGAATCAAAAACGGTGTTGTCCATCAACATAAACAGCATAAAGTTAAAACGTAATTTAAAGTCCCAGACTTTTAAAGGGGCGTCGATCAGTCAAGAGAGGCCTACACCACAACCGAGAGTGATGAATGTGAAATGTTTGAATAGCCTACAAAACATTGCATTTAGAAGACAACTGTGTGTATAATCACACAAATCTAGTTAATGGTGAATTTAGCATATAGCATGCACAGTTAAAGCATTTTAACAGCCTTAAAAAACAAGCTTGGTCAGTCAACTGTTAGTGTTCTCATTGTCATGGTTTAAAAGGAAGGAACATAGGCCAGAACAAATGTCCCTTCTACTGCAACATACGAGTTTAAACCATGTTAAATTCTAATGAATCTAGTTAGTGACAGGAAGTATTGGGGGAAAAGAACAAACTCTGTGTAGCCTACCTCATTCAACAGTCAACTGCCCTGATTTCTAAAGATCGGCATTTACATGGCCTGTAGGAAAGCCCAAATCGGTCAACTTCAAGGGTTATTTAGGGATTACTTTGTCTGCTTTACTAATTGGGCCCAATACACCTCACTTCTCGCTGGAACACGTAACCACTGGATCCAAAGATTGTTGCCAAGTCATCTTTATCTTTAAACATTTAAATTCTTCCATCAAGCTTATATTGGAACATCTTTTACCATACAGGGATACACTACTGAAAAACGAGAGAGAAAAAATACATTAACCCAATTGGAAAATGTTGTATGAAAGATCATCAAGACCATTTAGTAATGTTATAATTATAGGCTGTGGTCATAAATCATGAACCGTAATGATCTTAATATGTAGCCTAATAGCAATTGATTTAAAAAATAATGTGCCTAAATGAGATACTAGTTTGCTTCCATGCATGCACCAGTGGAATATTACTGTAGTAGAAACTTTACCAGAGCCAAGATTTTGGAGGATTCACTCTTGTAGTCAAGTTGAGGGTTCTGACCAATATGATGAGGCTGATTTTGACACAGATTGCAATTTCCTCAGAAGGCAGAATGCAAAGACACACAGAGTCAGACTGACAAACAGGATATCCTGTCACCCCAGTTTCCCCCCACTCAGCAAGATAGAAATGGCAAGTCCAAGCTGTGCAACTTATGGTGTAGTATCTGCTAATGTTTGCTGCCTACTCTGTTTACACTTTTCATGGTTCATTTTACATGTTCATGTTTCTACAGTTGTGTCAGGGCCTGAATAGAAAAGGAAACCAACACCAAGCCAAATAATTTATTGTTTTCTTTTTACATGAATACAAATGACTACAAAGGTCCTGTCCGTCATTAAATCCATGCTCAGGTATTGATTGATTGATTGATTGATTGATTGATTGATTGATTTGGTCTGTGCAGGTTCTGCTGTCCGCGGTATGGTGAGCGAATGCAAACCCAGAGTGACTGGGGCAAGCGCTGCGTGGACAAATTTGACATCATTGGCATCATTGGAGAAGGCACCTATGGCCAGGTGTACAAAGCCAAGGACAAGGACACAGGTGTGTGTTTGTATGAATTTGTGCGTGTGTGTGCAAGTGCAAACTGCAGTGGTTTCTACTTGTTGGAAGATTATGTTTTCGTTAACATAACAAGTGACCGACCTAAAGAGCAATGTTTATGTGAAAATGTAACAAAAAGTTCCATTGTCTGCTGCCATAACGTGTGATAACGTTTGCATAGTCATCACATGTATGTTCAGGAATGTATTTGTGGGTGCACCCCTGTGTGTACTACTGATGTTTGATTGTGGGTGCGTGTATGTGTCCACACAGGCGAGCTTGTGGCCCTGAAGAAGGTGCGTCTGGACAATGAGAAGGAGGGCTTCCCGATCACGGCCATCCGGGAGATCAAGATCCTCCGGCAGCTCAACCACCGAAGTGTGGTCAATATGAAGGAGATCGTCACTGACAAGCAGGACGCCCTGGATTTCAAAAAGGACAAAGGTCAGCCAGTGCTCTGATTCCATGCTGAGCTGGCCATTATGTGTTCTTGTGTCTGACATGATTGCCCCCCCCCCCCCCCCCCCCTTTCTTTCTTTCCCCAACTAGTACTGTTGTGTCCCTGTCTAGGGGTCAGGAACATGAAACAAAGATTTTAGAAGACAAAAATACAACAATGACCTATTTGTGTGTATGTGTTCAGGTGCCTTTTACCTGGTGTTTGAGTACATGGACCATGACCTGATGGGGCTGCTGGAGTCAGGCCTGGTGACCTTCTCCCACGAGCACATCCGCAGCTTCATGAGGCAGCTCATGGAGGGCCTGGACTACTGCCACAAAAAGAACTTCCTGCACAGGGACATAAAGTGCTCTAACATACTACTCAACAACAGGTATTACCCTGAAATGGGTTCATTTTAAGTCAACGCTCACTGCTGTAATGTAAACTCAAACGGCAGGCTGTAATTCTTAAACGGAACACATGGGGGTGCCGCTGATCCAACTTTCAGGATGTGTGAAGCATTCCGCTGTACTAATGCATTATTAAATCATGCATGTGCCCTTTGTGGTCTTGCAGTGAGGGGCAGTCCCTGTCAAAAGACAGACACACACACAGCCTTCAGCAGAGCAATACTAGGACTCTGCAGTCCTTTCTTTAAATCTTGAATGCCTTCAAAGCTGTCAATTTATTGTTGGACCAGTGCAGCCAGTTACTTGCATCTCTGGCTGCCAGAGGTTTGACATGTCACCAAGTGCAAATGCATGTCAGTTGAGAATGGACTTTTATTAAGTGCTACCCCCTGACACCATTGTTTCTGATTTCTTCCCTCAGTGGTCAGATCAAGTTGGCTGATTTCGGTTTGGCCCGGCTGTATAACTCTGAAGAGAGGTAAGTTCCCTCAGCTCTGAAGCTGTACCTTACCAAAGACTGTGGGTCGTACTCTCCCCATATCAACTGTGTGATTTCAGTGATTAGTAACGTTTTGTCTTAACCTGGGGTATCCAGTCCCACAGGTGAAACGTGTTGTATGCAGTGACAAACCTGTGTAAGTTAAACCAGAGGACGTGGCAAACCTCTTAATCAAAGAGCCTTATGGCTTCATTCTCTTGCCTAAACAAAGCTAGTCAGCTGCTCTTTTAAGAGGTTTACCATTTTGTCTTGAGTTAACTTAACTAGGTTTATCACTAAACCACCTACTTTGATACTTGATTGAGGCACTTTATTTGACCTCTTCCCCTCTCCTCACCCAACCCCACCCAGTCGCCCCTACACCAATAAGGTGATCACACTGTGGTACCGCCCGCCTGAGCTGCTACTGGGGGAAGAGCGATACTCCCCTGCCATCGACGTGTGGAGCTGCGGGTAAGTGCACATAGCACACCAAACCACATGAGACGGGTTATCACTCGCATCAGAGTGTTTTCTACAAAAATGTCTTTCAACTCTTTTGTCTGTATATGGCTTTTTAGCCCTGTACAACTGTGATGCGTGCTGTGTATGAGGGATACAAATAAAATAAAAAAAAAAACACCCTTGGTCTTTGAATTTGAATAATCAGTGATTATGAAGAGTAACCACAAACTTTTTCTATATATATATGTTTAGGTGTATCCTGGGAGAGCTGTTCACAAAAAAGCCCATTTTCCAGGCCAATCAGGAACTGCTGCAGCTCGAGCTCATTAGGTATGCAGCACACCATTGGTTAAATCTCACCAACATGCTTCTTGATTGGTCTGTGGTTGATCCATTAGCAGCTAATGCAGCGTCTGCTAAATCTACCGCTGGAAATGCTAGACCGCTGCTAACCTCTTGTCGTCTCTGGCAGTCGGCTGTGTGGTAGTCCCTGTCCTGCTGTCTGGCCTGACGTCATCAAGCTGCCCTACTTCAACACCATGAAGCCCAAGAAGCAGTATCGCCGACGGCTACGAGAGGAGTTTGCCTTGTACGTACAGCTTGCTGATGTCTGCGACACACACACACCTCTCATCACAAATGGTTTGGTTTGCAGCATGTCAGATCGAGTGCGGTGGCTGAGTTCAGGGGTGGGGCTGTGCCGTCTACACTTCAAAAGTTAGCCGGCGGTTTCAAAAAATCCCACTTCGGAACCCGGTTACAAAAACTACCGGTTACAGGCTCCTAAAATGGCGGCGTCGTGTACACGCAAGGCCTAACTGATAACATAAATTCACCGGTTTAAAAAAAACAGTGCCGTGTAAGAGTATATTGAGCAGTTTCTCATCACCATTTTGGTCCTCGTGTTGAACAAATCAAACCTGTTTCCTGTGTGGCCGTGACTTGCTCCTCAACTCATTCTCCCAATCACTTCCTACTTCTCCCTCCCTCTAGTTTACCGACTCATGCTCTAGACCTGCTGGACAGAATGTTGACCCTTGACCCCTCGCGACGTTGCACAGCGGAGCAGGCGCTCAACAGCCAATTTCTGTGTGACGTGGAGCCCAGCAAGATGTCGCCTCCTGAGTAAGTCTACTGTTCATACACACACACACACACACACAGAAAAAAGCTTTTCTTATTGAAATTTGATATCTGTTGTGTGGTGCATCTAATCCCTAAGTGTCAGCTAAAACATAATGGTCCACCACTGTTACAAACTGTTTACCTGGTACCAAAACCTAAAACTGCTGCTGTATTAAATACAACTCAAGTAGTTAAAGGAGTGCCGGGTGGCTGCGTTCAAGACAACTTAATGCCTACAGAATTGCTCATGGCATCTTTAATGTCCTCCTGTTGTGTCTGTCTTGTGTCCGTCTTCCTCTAGTCTCCCTCACTGGCAGGACTGCCACGAGCTGTGGAGTAAGAAGCGGCGCAGGCAGCGCCAGAGTGGGCTGTCTGAGGATGTGCCTGTTCCCAAAGTGCCCCGCAAGGACCCCGTCGCACCAACCAGCGGAGAGAACAGCCGGCCGCCGCCCAGCCCCCCACCCCCTCCGCCGTCAGCACGCCCAGCCCCGGCAAACATCTCGGCCAATGAGCTGGCAGGTTAGACATGAGATGGCCGTGAACATCAGCCTATTGCTTTTTTTGTTATTGGTTGAGTTGAAATGTATTATCTTGACGTGTTCTCAACAGGGTTGGGTTCCAAACCAAGTGCTTTTAATGGTACTTAGAATTACGACTACCACGCACTGATTCACATTGAATCACACATTTACAGACAAAAGTGAAATGTTTCCATAAACTTGCTTTGCTATCTAACATGCTTTTCTATCTAAAAAATACTTTTTGCTGTTCTTGGTTGATATGACAACTGATCGGCATTTCTCTCTCAGGCAAGTTGTGTAGTTGTGTGTTAAAGGCACACTATGCAGGTTTTTTTGCTTAATATGCAAGTTTTTTAGCTTCATTTACCAGCTTTAGAGTCATTGGAATGGTTATATGACTTTTTTCGGGTTGAATGGTGGCCGTCTCGCTTCCCCCTAGCGCCTGTGAGCGGAAAAAACACCCTTGCAACTGTGGGCCGGCGGGTCGACGGCCTCAGTGTCAGGAAGTATAACGAGTGTAACGAATTTCTTTACTGCATTCAAATACATATACACGCCAGGCACCGGCTAGAAAAAGGTAGCAATGGAGTTTCTCAGCCATTAGTCATGACAGAGCAAGCGAAAAATAAGCAAAAACCGAAAAAAACAGTAAGGAAATTGCCAATACTGCATAGTTTACCTTTATACATAACGTGTGTGCGTATTATGTTGGTGCAGAGAGAAGCATATATGCAGACAAGTTGGCTTCTTTCACATGATCAGCTAATCATTGCCTAGTTGTCTTATACAGGTGCCTGTCGGAGCTTAAGTTCTTTGAGGGTAGAGGAAAGCACAGTGTGCTTTATTATGCCCTGACTTTATTGTGAACCCACATTTCAGTAACACCTGGTGAAAATAAAGCCAGAACACATTCTGTTAATCAGTGTGTTTGTATATGCAGCCAGTAACTCTATTGCAAAATACAACATTTTGTTCAACTGAACGTCGTAGCTTGGGTATGCTTTTGTCCCTCCCACTATAACAGGGGTAGTAATTAGGGGTGGGCGATATGGACAAAAAATAATATCTCTATTTTTTGTGATTTTGACGATAACGATAATTAGTCGATATCCTTAAAAACAAATTGTAAAAGTCTGAGTTACTTTACAGCTCATTATTTATGAATAGCATCAATACAATAATAACCCAATAACCTAACCTGTGACTTTTTAACCAAATCAACCAATGCATTGTCACTCTATGACACATTTCCAATTTTGCCCCCACTTGTGTGTGTGGCAATGACATGGTCTAGCCAGCTACATTAGAGAAGATGACTAGGCCTAACAGTTTCTCAAGAGAAAGTCTGAAGCTGAAGTTCCTTTCAAAAACCTTTACTTAGGATTCACTGTAAAACTAAGCAGACCAACAGAGTACATCTCAGTTATTCCCTTCGATGTTTTGTTTAAGAGAAATCATGTAGGCTAGCATTCCACAGAATAGAAGTTTATTCTGTGGAAGCTTATGGCTAATGTATATGAGAAATCCCATAGAGATGCTAACGGTTAGCATAATTGATACACCTAGATATTTAGAGCGAACTTTAGTCCATTTACAAAAGGGTTACATGAGAAGAGTTCTTTGTTTACAACTGACTACTAAAATACTCAAAGGCAAATGTTTTCTCTCCATACAATACCATGTAGGAAAAAATGTGACTGTCTCATCAATGCTACGTGAACAGAAGTAGCTGCATAAAATCCCTTGTAGGCTACGTCTTCATCTCGCTACACAAAATAAACATAAGGCCTGCGTGTGACAAGGTGAACCCACTAGCGATCATGTGACACTTGCTCTGCTGCAACGGGGCTTCTCTTGCATACACCTCCTGGATTTAGTAAATGTATGGGGTTTCGAGTTCGAGTGTTTTTTTTCCCCCATAAGTAATTTAAATACTCGATAATGTAAATTTGCACATCGTTAAAACAACAATCACGATATTATCGCAGACGATATATATCGCCCACCCCTAGTAGTAATTATTTCAAATCTGGGTTGGTAATAGAAGCTGAGTGTTGTGAGTATCTAAAAGCGGAATGTGAATTTGAACTCTTTCTCCATCCCTCTGTCTTTCTGACTGTTCAGGTTTGAATCAGACGGAGCTGGCTGTGCTGCTCAACTTGCTCCAGGGCCAGACGGACAGTCTCCCTCAGATGGCCCAGCTGCTCAACTCCTCCACCAACCCCTCCACCCCCACCCGTCCTCCACCCAGTAGCACCTCTTCCATCGCCCCCTCGGCCGAGCCCCATGCGCCCCTTCCCCCCCAGCCCCCCCCCCCTGAGCCCGACCCCACCCAGCAGCTGGAGCTCCTGAGCCAGACGCTGTCCTCCATCCTGCAGCACTCGCAGTCGTCGTCCTCCTCCTCCCAGCCGCCCGCGCCGCCCGAGGAGCCGTCCGCACACCCGCACCGGCAGCCTCCCGAGCCGCCGCCGCCCCAACCGGGCGCCGAGTCGGCCGCCGGCACGCTCAGCCAGGAGGACCAGGCGAGCTTGTTCGCCCTGCTGCTGGGCCAGTTCATCAAGCAGCCGCCGGCAGGGGGCCCAGGCACCGCGGAGCAGGGCGCTGACGAGAGCAACGGTATCCAGGCCGACGAGGTGGCGACGCGCGGGCCCCGCGGAGGGCCCGTTGTTGGCGGCGATCGGAAGGGCAAGTCTTGAGTTCGGTCTCTAGTTAAGGGGCAGGATGTCGGGACGAGGTTTGGTGGAAAAGGGAGGGGGGCACCTTTTGAGATTGGGGGAAAATGGCTAACGCATCTTGAGAGGTTGTGTGTAGGTGATGCACAGCGCTGCAGTTCTGTCCAGTGTTTCTGCCTCCTGTGATTGTACATTTTTGTGAGGTTTTATTTTTTATTTTGCTACCTGAGAAAAATATGAAATTACAAAAAAAAAAATGTGAAACTATTAAAAGTATGAAACCGAAGTTGAGAAATAAATGTATGCAATTGTCATTTGAAAAGGAAGAAGTATATATCTAAAACCTATAGTAGATATCACAGTGAGGAGTCAAGGCAGAGAGGCTTGCATCACATTTAGGGCAACAGTCAGCTTCACACACACCCACCAGCTCACCTGCGTCTGTAGTCTTACTTTATTTTACCTCCTTGCTGGACAAGCAGACAACCATGCAAGCTTGGAGCCACCACAAGATGGCTGACAAGGAGGTGGCTTCATTAGGGCCTGATCACATGACAGTGGGCAGAGTCAGCAGATCCGCCATCGATGTTAATACAGGCCACAGAGACCAGGTTATCCTGGCCCATTATAACCAAACCACAAAGAGAACATGGTTCCCTTTTCTTCTCACTCACAATTTCTCCCTGTGCATTCTGTTCATCCATCACCTGGCATTCTCAAACACAAGCACCTCTTCATACTTGAGCACTATTGCTGTCAGTTTTGTTGCAGCACTACACTAGCAGAGCCTTCCCTTGGAGGACCAACAGGGAATGTCGGGGTGCAAGCAAACAAGGCTGAACTTCCTCAAACCCTCCCCTCTTCCTCATGCTTATTTCTTTTATTGTTTTTAAGTTTTCCTCTTTTCTGTCACACCCATCTCACAGTAGGTTTCTTTCTCATTGTAAAGCAGGTTTGTTGGATTGCCAATCTATCCATAAAATATTGCTATAAAAAGTCTGTATGTCAGCCTTTATATGAAACACAAATCTAATAAATTATACATCAGAAATAAATGTTTTCAACCTTCGACTTCACCTGCACGAATTTCTTTGTGCTTTTGTTTATCCAGGTCACACATTCTTTTCGTTCCTTAAGTGCACATTGTGGGGTTTTCTGTCTCTTGTGTCTTTATGGTTATCTCCCTGTTTTTCGTTCATCAGTCGTTTTTCCTTCACTTCAACAACCATAGCATAACTGTAGTTGAAGAACAGCGTCTGAAGACTCCCATATCATACCAACGCCTCCCGCAAGCTAGTTACTAGTTAACCTAAACAAACAATATATTAAAATGTAATGTAACTGTTGCTAGGGTTGTTACCTTTCTTCACCATCTCCAAAACAGATTTGCCTTATTTGCCAATTTTATGCAGATCACTTCCAGCGTACCTCGTCTAGTGCTAGCCTTTCCTAATGTCTTAATTCCCAATTCTTGTCTATTCTAGTAATTGTTTGATAGATGAGGAGAAATTACTTTAATAGATGATAATGTTGGCGGCCTTTTAATGTAAACGGTGGATTTATAGCCCGCATAGCCTACCTAAACTACAAAAGCCGTCGTCTGAAAATTGCTCGTTTTTAAGCAAGATAGAAGTCCGAATCGACACGGTTTGTAGCACACGATATATAGGCCTACTCCAAAACGACAGCTAACTTAGAATGTTACGTTTTGGTTAGAATTTAGTAATTCTTATGTCCATACTTTGTTCCATTTTGTAAGCTTAATATATCAACAACTTGCTTGGTATTATATAATGAACTACATGTAAATGTAACCAAGTTACACGACAGTGCACATTCGTGACCACCTTGATAACATTGGCAATTTGACGTGGTGCTGTGAATCGCATTTCGGACCACTGTAAATCGATTGATTAAATAGCGTTAGAACCCCTGTGTAGGGTTGAGTCGGGTGTTTTGGGCTTGTCTCCTTATTAGCCTTAAGTATTTAAAACAGCTGACTTACAGGGTTCAATTCAGCTTGACCTGCTGGTAGACTAAAATAGACTTGTCCAGTCATAATAAGTTGACAGTTGAAACGAGTTAAAATATCCATGGAATGTTTAAATCCATTTGTCTGGATGCGTGGGAGGAGGCGTTGAGTAGTGTAGCCTCATAATTTTAAATACATTGTTGAAAAATTATTTGTTTGGCCTACGTTTTTTTAAAACAGGATGGGAGTGTTGGCAAATAAAAGTGCTGTCTCGTCCGACTTCTAAAAAAAAACCCCGATCCTTTAGCGACCTCTGGTGGCATATTTGAGTACCTCTTGTTGCGGTGGCCTGGTCTTGTGTGTTCCCCAAAGACCAAGGTCACCCCCTCATTTTTGTTTATTATATCTGACATGTAAATTTAGTGTGTGTACATATCCATGTCTGCCCCAATAAACGTTTGATATTGCGCTGTCTGACTCTAATCTTCTGTCCCCTCCCACAGATGATGCACTGAGGAAAGTGAATGCTCCTGACCGGATGGACTCTGAGCGACGGCCCCCATCACCCCCCCATCCCCCCTCCCAGCATAGACTGACTGATAACATCAGTCCCACGATGGCCACGGCTCTGCTCCAGCTCATTTCCCAGCAGGACTCCCAGGGCAGGCCTCCTCCACAGGAGCCCCAGGCCAGCCAGGAGCCGTTCCCCCAGGGCACTGCCAACACAGTGCCTCAAAACTGGACCATACGCCCAGAGAATTCCCCCCTGACTAGATCAGCGCACCCCACCCAACCCCAATGCGACGCTAACTCCACTACCAATGTGACGGCTAACGCTACATCCAGCTCTGTGCAGTTCCCCAGGGACCAGGACTTCCGTTTCACCCAGATGGGTCCACCCTGAGCTGGAAGGCTGCTTAAAACACTGGGGCCTAGGACCACACGGAGATCAGCGATGATGGAGGAAAGCGGTTCTGAGTGTCTGTCAGAGCTTTTGCTGAGAAGGGAGGTCATTGCTGAACATTTATTCCACATTCTGGACATCATCTTGTCTCTCCTTATGCCTGCAGTACCCTCTCCACTAAGACATAATGATCAGCAGTTGTTGTTTTTCCAAATCTGGTGAAAGACAAGAATTGAAACGAGTGAATGTTTCTGTATGAATGTGCTTTTACGCACCATTTCAAAAAGATGCCACAACTTATGTGTGGCATAATGGCTCTATAAAGCGGGACTTAATTGTTTTGGGTAGTTTAAAGGCGAGTCAAAAGTTGTGTGAGGGAATGGGGTAGTGGATGAAAATTTGTTTGCTTTTTAAAATTCCCTTTGAAGTATGAACCCTTTTGCTCTTGTGCCTCCTGTGTTACTATTGTAACTCTTAAGTGGCATCTGTCTGGCATTCAATGCTTTCGTTAGTGTGTGTTCTTGCACCGGCAGTGCTGTTTCAGAAATGCTCCGCTCAGTTGCATTGGAGTTCCTTTAAGTCACTGAGATTGTCCCATTTTTTTTTTTTTTTCAGCTAACCCTATCCCTTTATCACAACTGGCACTCAATATATTGAAACTCAGATAATGGCTGACTGAGAGAATGTCCAATAGATTACCAATCACTCCATTCTCTGCACGCTCAGTCATTCCGCCCAGATTATCCAATACATTGGCCCTCTATTCTTCCATTAAATCTGACTAAACCCAATTCTGCTTTCTCCAGCAAATTATGAAGAAAAACAGACTGAGTTAAATGTGGTTTCTATGATATTTTGTATTGTATTTTTTTTCTTTTCTGTTGATTAAAATAAATCAATTGAAATCACATTGACCTAGATTGGACCTGATTCTTCTGTGATTTTGTGTGACCCATACTAACCACCAGGTGGCACTGTATCACTGGCTAACACAATGAGTGAGGATTCTGTATCTATCTGGATAGCTTCACACATAAGTACCATAATGCCCACAACTTTGGAACACTGACATTAAGGTTAGGTGAAAGGAACTTGTCATAAGTGGTGTGTAGTGTTTAAGTGGTGCTCTCTCTCCAACTGACCCGTGCTGACCTGTCAAGACACCTCTGTGCTTTGTTATGAACAAAGACAAGACAATTTGTGCTGTTTTTACTCAACTTACACTAATATTACAGTTAGAATACAGCCATGGTAGTTTTTGCCTTACTGTTTGTACCATGTTCAACAAGAATAGTCTAACAATCTTGTATTCTCCAATGGCTAGGTTACTTCAAGGCTCAGTGGTTTGCTTATAGCTCATTTGTTTGTAAGGATAGAATGACCAGTGTGAGATGAACCCGCGGCAGAATAAAACTAACCTAGACCATTGGATTTTCATGAAACATCCTCAGGAGTCATATTCCAATGTTCTCTACATATGGCCTAAGTGATGTGGGGCTACATATAAATAAAGTTGACCCAGTACTGTACTTTTAGGCTAGATTGTGTTCATGGCAGTCGTTATTCTGTTTAAAATACCAAACATCTGCTTAGTTAAACAAAATGACAAGAACCTAAACTGAATTTAATATAATCCTAGGCCTAGTCTATTTAACTGTTTACTGGTATGCAGCTTCAGCGTTATGAGCTTGTGCTTGGCACTAAACAAGCATTTATCGTCAGAAGTATCCTAGTTGATATAAGTAAACAAAAACCTGATGAATTGGAAATGTTTATTTGATCGACGTAGTTCATTCGTTTCCATTGTTTGGCAAAGGCTTTACACACGACTCTTCAAAATACCAAACAGGGTTCTCTGTGTTGCTTTCCCAGGAGCATTTGCGCGAGGTCCCTCGTGGTCTTTAAACAAGGTACCTTTTCTTGAAGATGGTCCCACCGTTTCCTGTGGTTTAACAAAAAATATCGGTAACAAATTAGCCTTATCGACAGATGATGAGCAATAGGGCGACACCACACGGATACATGATACTTACATATAAACGCAGTGGTGGTGGTCTACTTCTGTTGGCACCTCCAACCCTACTTTTAGGGTGTCGTGTCTGGGCGGACTGTGATGGTGAATTAGGTTCCAGAGGAGCAATAACAGTAGGCCTGGGCTGCCTTGTAGTTCTTGGTGCTTGTCCTGCGATACGAGCGGAGCGACGGGTTGCTGACGAGCGTGGAGCGGTTGCAGCGGGATGGCCTGCAGGCCCGGAGGTCAAAGGCGAAACCGTCGTTTGGGTGAGTGCAGGCGGCCCATGTCTTGGTGGCAAGGTCGCTACCATTCGCGGCGCATTACGCGGCCTCAGTGATCTCACAGTGTTCGATGGCATCCGTGCTTTGGTGACACGAAGATTACTAACCAAGTGGCTTAATGGACATGAACGACTTGGCTTTAACCCCACAGAGCAGTTTACGCCTTTGATCATTGGGCGTGGACTGGTGTAGCCAGGCTATTGTTGTTCCCAAAGTGCCATTGGTCAAATTATTGATAGGCTACTGTAATTGATGCCACGTGATGCCACCACAGTGTTCAGTTAACTGCATTTATGAAGACTTTTCATTTTCAAAATGTGTAATAATATTGCATTCTCTGTGTAGACTATGCTATTAACGACGGTATGATGGTAGGTTGTTTTAAGTGCACCCTTAACAAGATTTGCTCTCGGGGTCCCCCTCTGTCTGAAGCGCAATAATAAACGAACTAAATATGCCTCTTTTGCAACAAAGCAGTTTCTTACCCGAAACTAGAAAGTTGCCAGGACGGTAATCACCTACAGTGTGCCGCTCAGACAATGGCAGAAGTGCCGCTCGTCATGTTATGAGGTTATGTGCCATCAAAATTATTTTGGAAACGTTATGTTAAGGCCCAAACACTGTTACGGGTGCCATTAAGGATCTAATAAACGAACGAAGTTCGAGTGATAGTTAGGAGACCTTTGGGTACACATTTTGTAGGGAGCAGTCCCTGTTGACACCCAGTCGAGTGTGCATCTGAGTGCTGGTGCAGCCTATCCGTCGACTTACAAGTATTTTTCTTCGTAGATTCTTAAAATTACTGGGTACAGGCTATTACAGGCAATTGCACTTGGGCTAGTCATATTAATTGGAGATGTACTGTGGTTTTGTGAGAATAATAGTTATACCATTGGCATAAGCCATTTCTATCAAGAGAGGGCAGTGGTAACCTTCAGGCTTTCTTATGAAGGCAGGGGCAGCTGTGGAGGAGGATGCTTCTCTCCATCCAGGATATGAACATTCACAGTGTTTCTCATTGGAGACTTTTCTGTTTGCCATATAAAAAAAAAATCTTGATTTAATATTACATTTTGAATGAATACTCTGATAAACCAAGTGCATCCATAATGCCAGTAAATGGTGCAAATAGTTTTTAGGTAGAAATGTTAGATCAATCCCAACTCAATCCTAAATTATGTTGAAGGTTTGTAATTCCCATTCAACACAGAAACCACTGGCCACACAATACCACAATAGGAGCACCCCATTGGCAACTCAATATGACCAGCAGTGCGCATAGGGTAAATAGTCATTTGGCCATTAGCAACATTTCAGATAGAAAGACCAGAGAAAATGTCTCTCGCCTTCCATTGTCATGGAAAACAGAATCAAGAGCTGCAGAAACCCCCTGCTAAAGTTATGTGAGAGGTTTATGTTTGTACATATAGCCATTTGCCTCATAGATTTAAACCACAATAATGATGAGCCCATGTAAAATGCTGTTTTAGTCTCAGTCTGTGTAAGAAATAATGGTCAGTATTGTCAATTCTGGTCAGCCCTCTCCCCTAATCACAACCATAATCACAAAGGACAAATATACTTGTCCCTCTTAAGTTGTGTTTTATTTAATAGAATACATTATGGGGGGGGGGGGGGGGGGGTCATAATGTATTCTATTAAATAAAA
>NW_027468774.1:15804207-15821707 GCF_046254945.1 Alosa pseudoharengus
CTCTCTCTCCTCCATCCTCTTCCCTCCTTCTCTTTCTCTCTCTCCTCCATCCTCTTCCCTCCTTCTCTCTCTCTCTCCTCCATCCTCTTCCCTCTCTCTCCTCCATCCTCTTCCCTCCTTCCCTCTCTCTCCTCCATCCTCTTCCCTCCTTCTCTTTCTCTCTCTCCTCCATCCTCTTCCCTCTCTCTCCTCCATCCTCTTCCCTCCTTCCCTCTCTCTCCTCCATCCTCTTCCCTCCTTCATTTTCAATCTCTGCATCTCTTTCGCTTGCTTTTTGCCTGCAGCCAAATTCTTCCCCCTCAGTGACATTCCAGGATGTCTTATTGCAGAAGGTCACAGGAGAGATGGCGGATGAGATGTGTGTGTGTGTGTGTGTGTGTGTGTATGTGTGTGTGTGTGTGGGGGGGGGGGGGTCTGTTGCGGAGGTGCATTGGTAAATAAGGGCGGCATTCTAGAAAGTCATATCAAAGACCTCCGATGGCACATCATAAAGACACCATTAAGTCATGTTCATCCCTACCTGGTTACCTGCCCCCTAGAAAATAAGCCCACATCCCTGTTGGGTTCCTGCTCCTCTGATCATGGTTCAGTGTGTTCATGTGGTTTTTTTGCTTGAAACAGGGATGGTGTTCTGGAACTCCAACCGTGGTCCTGTTACTCGCTGCAGGAGAGGAATTGACCCCTATTTGGTGAGGTTAATTATGTGCTCATGTGTCTTATCCTGGAGTGTCATAGGGATATGATAAAGCAGAAAAGTGCAAACTCCTCCATATAATACACAAGATTAATAATCTTATTGTGGAAACACTATTAAATAATAGAAGTATTTATGGAAGTATATATTTTAGTATAAGTGTATAAGTAGGTTGTGAGATGGAGGTAGGGGGTTGCTAGTCTGCACAGATGGTGTGTATTGTAGATACAGTATTATTGTGTGTGTGTGTGTGTGTGTGTGTGTGTGTGTGTGTGTGTGTGTGTGTGTGTGTGTGTGTGTGTGTGTGTGTGTGTGTGTGTGTGTGTGTGTGTGTGTGTGTGTGTGTGTGTGTGTGTGAGTGTGAGGGGGGTGAGAGAGAAAGCGAGGGGAAAGAGAGTGAGAGGGTGGTCAGTGAGGTGAATATGATGTCCTATGACAGAGCCAGCTGGGATAGTGCCTGCCCCCAAGATTGGTCAATATGGAGACCATTTACTGCCACCCACAGTACTGAGGCAACACACACACAGACACACACATGTGCACACAACCATGCAGACATGCTTACACATACCACACCACAGTCACCGCACTCCATGAATAGATTTAGCCTCCTGATATCATCGTCCTTTTGTTTGACCATCCTTAATTGTGTCGTTTGTGTGTGTTGTGTCTCACCTCGACATGCATTCAGACTCTCCACTTATTGTCTTCCATGTGCCTGTTTCATCTTCTGTTCAAAGCGTTCCTCTCCTCTCTCTTCTGTGGTAAATATGCGTTCCATGCCCCCCCCCCCCCCTCCACGCACGCTTTGGCGCATGTGTCATCTCCTTGGCACCCCTTGCCCTCCCTCTGCCTGGCACCCCTCCCCTTCTTGGCACCTCTGCCACCCCTCTGTTTTGGCACAGCCTCCACCCACCTCCCTGCATTGTTTCACCACCTCACATTGTTTCTCTGCTTCTCTCCTTCTCTCTCACTCTCCTTTTCTGTTTTTCTTTCCTTTTTTCTGTCTCCCTCTCCCTGTCTGTGTCTGTCTGTCTCTCTCTCTCTCTGATTGTTTTCCATCATGTGCATTAACGCTCTTCTCGTTTGCATCACTGAGATCTTCAGTGATAACTCCTGTGTCACTTTGTCATAAAGCTTCTCTGCTGTCTTCCTACCACCTTTTCTCCTTAGTTTTTTTCCACTCTCATTTGTATGCCCAAGTTCCTTAGCCACCCCTCCTTTTCTCTCTCTTTCTCTCTTTCTCTCTCTCTCTCTCAACAGATGTTATGGAATTTCTCTGAAATGGCCTCTTGTGCCAGCCCTGCCCCTTTTGTCTGCCATTCCCTTCACTGGCATTCTCTGCCTGTGTGTGTGTGTATGCGCATGTGTGTGTGTGTGCGTGCGTGCGTGCGTGCGTGCGTGCGTGTGTGCGTGTGTGTGTGTGTGTTCACGCACACGCAGGTGTGCTTTCATGTGCTTTCATGGCAGGTGTTATTCATGGTAGAATTACAGAACAAACTTCATAACCTACAAGTCAAGGAAATGTTGGCAAGGGTATTAGTTAAGTTTGTAATGTGATACAAATGTTGTCTTGTTAATAACAGACGTTGTGTTTTATTTATTTATTTATTTATTCAATTTTAATGCAAGGATTCCTTTTAAAGTACAATAATGAATAATTAACCCGTGCTTTTAAGCACATAGGCCTACTCCACTAAGACTTGGAGTCATCCTGTGAGTTCACACTTGACGTGAGACATGTTGGGTGTGTTTTTTTTATTTTCACCTCAGAGTGAAGTTGTAATCCAAGTCTAAAATTGGATTGCATTTCTTTTTTCACTTGAACGTGGTTGGGTTCTCGATTATCCCTAAACTAGTAGTTCTCGGCAACTTTGGCGAGAAATGAGTGGGCCTGTCGCGTGCTAATTTAAACAGCGCGATTCATCCGTCAATGTGGGAGCGTGAAAAATAACGGAAAACTTCACCAGCAAAATAGGTCGCCAAATAACAGGACTTTTATCCAGCTGGTCTATCTCCTGAAAAAAAAAATCGACATGAACTCTTTCACCAAAACACGAGTCTGGTCACATCACATACATCTGGCCACATTTTACGCAACTAGGTGAGTTTAACTCCTTGAGACCAGGAACAAGGACAAAAGAAAAAGTGCACACTGCGGTAAAAACATGGGTCAGCTTAGGTGGGCCCTTTGCCCATGTATCAGCCACGAGTACTGCTGAGACAGGGAAGGTGCATCAGAACGACGTATTAAACGCCGTTGTATCAGTTAGCTCCAGTGATGATACACAATTTGTTCAATAATTTAAACAGGAAGAGGTGGGTCAGCCAAAGCTCACGCGCTACTGATAGCATTTGGAGGGCCGTGCGGGCACCCCTTCTTTCGGAGCGTGCAGCATAATGAACAGATGCCGCAAAATTAGGAAAGAAACACACTCTCCTCCCAGAAGCACCTCGCGAGCTGGCATGGACTGGCGCGGGTTGGCACGCAGTGGAGCCTGTTGGGTGTCTGCTCTAGAGCTCGCATGGGTGTTGGGGAATATTAAGGAAATTGGCTGGCATGCGCCTACGACCACCCCTCCTTCCCCTCACCGCGCACAGCTGCCTGCTAAAGGCCGAGAAACCTGCCCGGAGAATGGATGGATGTCTGCCCTATACTTTGAATTCTAGCCATAAACTGTTCCATGGACTTATATAGCCTACTCTACCTATAATCCTATTTCGTGTGAATTAAGTCTTACTCACAGAACTTGCAACTTCGACCAATTACATGCCCATGGTCCTTTAAATGGGTCACAGCAATACGACAGTAGGCTACAGTAACCTATCTACAGTAGGTTTATAGCCTACTGTTTAAACTAGGCTACCTGTTTTGGCTTGGCGGTGTACTTTCAATTAGTACAAATAAACAATGAGATAAGTGCCTATTATTTAAAAGTAGCCTACCCTGTTGGTCAATACAAAAAAGATATTGTAGGCCTACACTTTCCTCCTTAGGTATGGCCATGAATAGGCCTACTGCAGCCATACAGTCAGTCAAATGTTGTCTAATATTTTAAATATTTTAAACAGTTTACGTGTATTTTTATTATTTATTTTGCACAAATTATACTATGTAAGGCAGGCCTTACGTCTAATATTCATTGACATTCTATTTCATTCACTGTGTAATGCGGATTTGGTAATGGGCGCTTCGAGGACATTTTGTAGCCTAACATATGGGGCGCGGGCAGTGGTCCAGACTGTAGCCGAACTCAGAACAAGGGATTGCGCGAGTCATCCTCTGTAGGCTTGTACCATCTCTATAATTCTTTGATTTGCAACTTGTGAGGACAACCTTTTGAAAGTGTTCTTGAGTTAACCACATTATAACAGGCCGTGGACTGGACAGCTCAAAAGTGAAATAAAAGGCATGGCAACTAACCAGACAATGATTAAGGTTTCAGAGATATTTCGGGGTATAGATTTGAAACAGCTCAGACCTATTTATTTATTCATTTACCTTTTTAGCTTCATTTAGCTTTGTCTATATATGGCCTATATATAGCCTATATAGGCTAATTTAATTAAGGCGAAATAGCCTACTCCTTCCATAATGCAGTTAGGCTACTGAAAAATCTTTGTTTTATAATAATACCATATTGGCTATTCCTAAAACTAAACTTAGTAATTAAATTAAATCACTGGCTATTCTTTTGAGGCTATACAATGAATAAAATAAAATAAAATAAAATAAAATAAAATAAAACCTCCCCATTAGTTGTGGAAAGCCACAAAAATCCCTTGTCCCCTAAAATACACTACCCAATCTAAACACATTAATATGCAGAGGTAGAAAAGGGGAGTACGTTACAAATCTCAAATAACCTATTGTTATGTGTGTGTGTGTGTGTGTGTAGGCATACATGCATATTAAAGTTTAGACAGCCTGGATAAAAATTGGTGGAGTCATAAAGTGTTGTTTAGGAATGACAGATAATTGAAATTATTAACAAGAATCAAGACAAGTACTAAAATATCAAAGCGTAAACAAACGCACAACCCTCATTGTGATTCAGTAGTTGATATAAATATTATGAATATGTAAACAAACCGGGGAATTCACAGCAAACTCTTTTAATGTTTACTGAATGATGTCGGAGGCTCATAGGAGAGATTATCAAACGGAAAAAGAAGTCTTTGATTCCCGTCAAACTGGGATTCTCGTGTCGGGCCACAGTTGGTTATGAAGCCGATCTCTTCCCTTGCACTGAAATTTTCCTCTGAGTTAATGCAACATGTTTTTTCCATGGTCCTAATCTTAAAGCTGCAATGTTTCTTTTGTCAGTTTGTCACTAGAAGTGTTTTCATCTTCAAAAAAAGTCCATCTGTTTCCCCCGCGTTCTGCGTCTGGTCTGAAGTCACGCAGGCTCAATATAATTCAGGGATGTCATTAATATTTGAGCGCGTGACTGCTGCATCTTCATCCAGAGGTTTTACCCTCGCTTTAGTCTCGGTTGTGTATGAGAACACACACACGCACACACTATGCTACCCGTGATTGCGCATCATGCATGCCCGTATCTGTTTGATTCCACTTTGGATTTCAGGCCAAAAATATTTTGGCACTTGCTTCAAGAACCCCAATGACGGACCTTGTGAGACTGTCAAGGGGTGGGGGGGCTGATGACGACGACAGAAGAGATGTGTCGATTTTTTAAATCCAAGAGCTTTGACCTGAGAATCTTTTTCCAAAACAGTAGTTGATGACTGGTAGGTCACTCTCAGTTAGGCGTTTAGCTCTCCCAGTTGTCGCACTGTCTGCTAGGACGATGTTCCCTGCCTTCTGAAGTACTATGGGGTTGGGTTTGGGAGAGCCATTTCTGTTAGCCTGATTGACCCAAATATAGATCCAAAACTCCCAAGTTTCCTATACCAGAACGCCGGCACTCTATTCACTCCACAGCCATGAAAGGCTCATTACAACATTTCCCCCCTTTTTAAAGTTTAGAAGCAAAAACTTGGTATATATGAATTGGCTCGCGTCATTTATTACATCCTATGTGAAGCCTATAAAACCATGATTTCGTTCTCTTAAATTCTCCGTTATGATATTGATGTGGTCTACATCATGTTAGATTTCGTCGTTGTGGTTGTAAATTGCTAAATATTTTGCAGTTTACGAACGTTAATACTTGCCATTATTTTTATCTATCTATCTAGCCTATCTTAAACAACGGATTTCCTCCAAAAAGCGCGTCATGGTGTTAACGAATAAATTATATTGCATATGATGCAGTTGCGCATTTAAATTAAAATAAACCTATCATATCTGAGATGATGACAGATTGCACTCTTGAGATATATTTTTAAATAATACAAAATTTATCTATAAGACACAAGCTGATTTTAGACACAACATATTAAATGTCTAGTTTATTAACTGAAAAGCACCTTCAACTATAGGGAAGGTAGAGTGTATGCCTAGTCAGGGCATTGCTAATTGGTAAAATGGTAGAATTATTAGATTTCTTTTGTCATAACCAAAAATATCAACATTTGCCACATTTAAGCAATAAAGAAGAAATGTATGTTTGTATGTTATTCTGGAAAAAACAAACATACCGCAAATATAATTTAATTTAATTTTCTAAATAAATATAGACCTTTGTAAAACTCTGTTCCACTTGAACACTTGCATTATTTCTAACATTTTAAAATGGTTATAATAAGTCTGTGTTGAGATAACAACTTAGGAATTTAAGATCCATAACACGTGCAACAATTTATTAAATAAAACTAGCTGCAATTCCATTTTCATTCTGTCTTTCTGATATTATTTTGTCCATCATCTGTTGGCCCGCTAAATTTCCTTTTTATAAATGATAACGACCCCGTTGATCTTTTCAATGAGGGAGGCTTGGATGTCTCAAAGATGTTTTTGACCTTTATTTTTGTCACTCTCTTTTTTTCAAATGGGCTGTAGCCATGGCTCTGTACACATGTTTCAAATAGTCATCTTTTCAGATTCACACCAGTGTCATAAATATTTTAAAAGCAATTTAATTAAAAGAGAAATAAAATAGTCTGTTCTTCACAGTTTTGTGTCCACCAGTAATATCACTGTTGGGAGTTGGAGGGATTGAATGGAGGAGTAACTGTGTCATTGCACAGGTGTGAATGTAGGTAAAATGAAGTTGGGAAGAGTGTCAGATAGTACAATACAGCAGGTTGATTTTGCACACATGCATTCACACACACAAAGAGACACAAAGATTTCTCACACTTACACATCTGACTCTCTCTCTCACACACACACACACACACAAACACACACACACACATATATACACACACACACACACACACACACACTACAGATGATTTCGATTCGCTCCCAGGGTCAGTTGTGGAAGAAAGCGTTCACGTCCTCATAGAGCGCTGTGCGCTCGTGATGCAAGTGCATGTCGTGGTGGTAGGGTAGCACAGCAGTGCCGTCTCCGTGGACACCAGCAGCCGCCGCCCCGTGCACTGACCCCCCCCTGGAGCCGAACACCAGGCTCCCACCCCCTCCGTGCCCCGGGCCTGCCCCTGCCCCTGCCCCTGCCCCTGCACTGGGCCCTCCTCGGGCCGCGGGACCCCCGGAGTAGTGCATAGAGTAGTGGTAGCCCCGGTCGGCCCCGTCCGGCGACGCCGCGTCCTGGTGGCGCAGCGAGAAGTTCCCGTTGATGTAGAGGGGAAGGGGGGGGCTGACGCCAGTCTCGTACTCGCCGCTGTCGTACTCCGGCGAGCCGCCGCCGCCACCGCCGCCGCCGTACAGCGAGTCGTAGCAGTATCCGTGGGAGCGCAGCGAGAGCCCCGCGGCGCCGGAGCCCACCGCAGCCGTGCCGCACTGCGAGCCCGAGAGGCGCGAGCACGGATACGGGTGGTAACCGTGCACCGAGGCGCCCACGGCGGAGCCGCCCGAGGCGAAGGGCCCCGCGCCAGCAGCGTGGTAGCGGGCAGAGGCCGGGTCCTGGCAGTGCTCGGTGAGGAAGTTCCGTGTGTTGAGCTGCAGGCAGCCGGCCACCAGGTTGGTGGTGGGCTGCGACAGGCCTTTGCACAGCGTCTGCACATAGGACACCAGGTCGGGCCGCTTGCCCGAGCGCAGGATCTCCGACAGCGCCCAGATGTAGTTCTTGGCCAGCCGCAGCGTCTCGATCTTGGACAGCTTCTGCGTCTTGGAGTAGCAGGGCACCACCTTGCGTAGGTTGTCCAGGGCCGAGTTGAGGTCATGCATGCGCGTGCGCTCCCGGGCGTTGGCCTTCTGCCGCCGCACCTTGGAGCGCTCCAGACGCGCTGGCGTCATCTTCCGCTTCTTGGGCCCGCGCTTCCGTGGCTGATCGCTGTCCTCACCGACACCACCTTCCTCCTCCCCGTCCCTCTCACACTCATCTTCGTCGTCGTCGTCGTCGTCGTCATCATCGTCGTCAGGGGCCACATCAGAGGATGGTGTTTGTCCAGCGCGCTCATGCTTTTCGTCGCCCAGCCCTACCCGCACTGACTCCTCCTCCCGTGCTTTAGACTCCTCTCCTTCACTGTCCTCAGCCCAGCTGGGGAAACGGTGGACGTTGGAGAGTAAGGACGGGTCACTGAACAGTCTGGTCAACATGGCACCTTTACCCACCGAGAACAAAAGAGAAGGAAAATCATCAAGTGAGCTCTTTGGAAGTTCAAACAATGAGACACTGTATGCAGTTAGACCTAATTTCTTGATAAATTGATAAATAGGATTATTTAAGGACAAAAAGAGGAAAAATAAATGCAACACAACAGAAATCCATCCATAGTTCTGGATAAAACTGTAAATTCGCCATGATGTTGTTGTGCACAGTTGTGTGGTGTGTATTAAATTATATTGTTGTCATGAAGTGAATACAGCTACATCTCACAAATTAAACAAATTAGGTTATAGGATGAAACAAGACCTGTAGGCCTACTTATAGGGTTTAGACATTTTTGAACATTAGGCCTATCTTATAAATATGGCACCATGAATTCATTGTCCATTCCATTTAATCCTTAAATATGGCTTTTTAAAAAAGGCTTAGAATGTACTAGGCCTAATCCTGTCAACCAATTTGTACATCTGTAATCTGTAAGGCAGTCATTTAACACAGTAATAGCTTTAATCTCATCCACTCAGAGCACCAGCACAAATATGGATCTACATGGATTGATGTGAAATTCCAACCAATGGCATACCCATCCAGCGGCCTTCTGCCGAGCAACCAAGAGCCACCAGACGGGGCCTCGCGGTAATTTACCTCCCTGCTGTCGTCCGCGTGGCCTTTCGCGCCCTTGCACAGCGGGTCTCGGCGGCGCGAGCCACATTACTGATCCCGTGGGGCGTGAGGTAAAGTACTGCCCAGCCCCCTATTCCCCAAAAGCCTTCCTCACGCGGTCCTGGCTACATTCCAACACTATTCACACCACAACCATCGACCAAAAGAACCAACTAATCACTTCTTCGAAAAAACATGCGCTTTTATATTTGCAAGGCTATTTGATATAAAGATGTTAAACATTCCGAGAAGACGTAAATTAATTGTTCAGCCGTTACCAACCAACCAAGACAAAATTGTCACATTTTGATCGAACATTTCTTAATTTGAAGTCATTAGATATCGCTCAGTTTTTTGTTACTTGGCACCTGCGGGCACCGGCGCGAAAGCCCCAGCTGAGCCCTTGCAAGCTTGCAAGGCCCGCGTGTTCTGTCTGTTGAGCTCATTAGTCTTTCTGTACCTTCTCCAACAACATCTGTCACTTTAATCAATAAATATGATTTTGAAGCAACATTATTAAAAAATAAGATATATGTTACTACACGCTTTAACACAAAATACTTTGAAATATGGAGGCTAACTGGATGAGGATAGACGTTTTATTGTAGGCTGACGACAAATCCACTTAACATGGAAAACGAAATTATCGGTAAGTAACATTATTTAATTTTGTGTCTGCCCCCTCACGGATTATTTTTCTTCACAGAATGGTTGTGAGTTAATTACACGTGATGTACAGTGCTCAAAGCAACGAAACCTAATCATGAGTCTGTGTATAAAATCAAAACACCTACCAGAAGGACGATACCCTCAATAAACTGTTTGATCATGAATATTTTTGGTCAACTACTGTTTAAACGCGCATGTATTTCAGACCGTCTTGGTTGGAATATAGCATGCGCTACGGAAAGCCACTTAAAAGTGTTGTCGTGAATGTGAAATTGTGTGTGTGTGTGTGTGTGGAGAGAGAGGGTGATGGAGATGTATAGAGAGAGAGCAAGAGACAGAGAGGGAGAGAGAGTGTATGTGTGTCTGTGTGCGCGCCCATTAGACTCAAACGCAAGGTGGTGGCCTAGGCTTCTTCACTCTAGGGCGTGCCAGAGGCGAAACCAAGCTTTTGCATTTAGGGCGTCAGAGATTTGTTCAATGAAAAACTTTTAATTAGTGGTGCATGCTTTTACAAGACATCCACTTAACAAGCTTGTATGCAAGAATGGACATGCTAAAAGCAAATTTTTACTCCCGAATAACGTGTAATATTGTCTCCATTTAGCCATCGTTAAAAATAGATTTGAATTAAACAATAACAACCAGTTCATGGTTTTGATTCATAAGCCTTTAAATACATTCTGTATTCTGTCAGACAGTGAATAGCCCGAAAGCCTCAGAGTATAACTCTATTTAGCCCGTGTTAAAGCATATTCTGATTATCAAATAGGCCTATCATTAATTAAAAAAAAAAAAAAACATTTTCTATAAGTCACGTTCCCTTCCTACACGTTTCTCTTTTATTTAGGATGTCCCACCCATTCGCTCAGCTTACCGACTGCGCAGAAAATACGGCAATAAATTCCCCATTTCGAGCGGGGCCATGAAGCGCGAGGGCAATTAGCTGACAGCAAAGGAGAAACCACTCTCGCGCTTGCTGTCTCTGTCTCTCTCTCTCAGACTCTCTCTACCTTAGTCCATCTCCGTTTTCTTTTTTTCTTTTTGTAATGATTGACAGACGTATCCATAGCAGAAATCTTGGTTTTAAAGACAAGTGATTTTATCGCTCCATCTTCGCTTGTAAGTAGGTAGGTGTGCGCCTCACGGTTATCCGCGCCAAACTGGCGTGAAATGATGAATTGTCCGCCTGTTAAAAGACAATTTGATGTTCCGCGCTTTTCGAACCTGAAGGACGAATCGATTTGAGAGAAGATACACACAGACATAACTATAACGTAGTCTATATGATCAGTGTAGACAAAAATATCCCTCAATCAACTGCAGTAATTCCAAAACGAGCTATTATTGCGCCTGGCGTTAGACAAAACATGCGAGATAACCTAGAAACGTACGTGGTTGACTCAGGTTTGCATTATTAATAGCTATGTATTAATTAAATTAATTATTTCCCAATTTCACGCGGTCACTCGACTCACCCCGGTTTGTTTACTCTCCAACTTACCTCCGCGGGAGCTCGTGAGGGGTGAAAATGCGCGTGTGCTCATCAGACCATCTTCAGGGACCGCGAGCCGAACGTACGTGTAGGTGCGGCCAGACGGGACTGTGTGTGTATGTGTGTGCGTTCTCCGCGTGCTGAGAGAGAGAGAAAGAGAGAGAGGGAAAGAGAGAGTGGCATCGCTACCAGGCAGGGCGACATACCAGCCTCGATGCCAGGCCATATGGTTGGCACGTCACCGGCAGGAGCCATCACACGAGCCTCGGTTGATTGACACGCGCGTGCATTCGGAGAGATTGCCTTCCCGCGGGAGGAGGAGCTCGCCATCTGTCACTGCGCGCTCACACAGCCAGAAAGAGAGAATGCGAGAAAGACAGACTAGGGCTGAGATGGTGAGATGGAGATGGATAAAGAGAACGGAAGGGTGAAACGGGCAAACCATTGGGCATAGATAATGCCACCATTCGGCCAAGCCAGATACCCGCTCAACCTATTTTGGACTGTCTTCTTTTTACAAGCCAGTAAGCAAGTGGTAAAAGATAAAGTGATGGAGGAATGTGTGTGTTTGTGTGTATGTGTGCGGGGTAGGTGGTGGGGGAGCCATTTCTGAGGCCTGTGAACAGAAGGTATATGATTTATTTATTTAACTCATTAAGTAAAATTATAATCTCTTGTTTGCGGGGGAGGAAAAACAATCAGAAATTCTGTGCAGGGTCTGTGGAGAAGACAGGCATTTTAAAATCAAGACACTCGCCCTCAATAAAGAACGACAGGGAGAGAGAGAGGGAGGGATAAGCGAATGACAAAGAGAGAGAAATAGAATATGAGGAAAGAAAACAACAGAGAGAGATAGAGAGAAGGGAGATGTTTATTTACAGATCACCACAAGCATATAGGAAAGCATCAGAGGAGTGCTATGGGTGTCTACTGGCTCACACCGACACACTGTCTTTGGAATGAGGGGATGGAAGGGAATAGAAATGGGTGCCTTGGGCTGGGTGAACACCAAGGACCCAGGTGTGGCTGTGTGTGTGTGTGTGTGTGTGTGTGGCGGGGGTTTGGGTGAATCTCCCGGGATGAGCTTGATGGCAATGCCAACAGTCTGGCATCCACTAGTCTGTGCACACCATGGACGGCTGAACTGTTGCAAAAAAGAAAAAGAAAAAATCAAACGCTTCTTTTTTGACGTTAGCTTTGTGTAATAGCATCGATTAATGCATGGAGTCCTTCCCCTTTCCCTTTTAATGTCTTGCGTTTGGGTCCAGTTTCTCTGCGACATCAGGGGGAAATATTAGCACAAATACAAGAGGTAATCAGGCTGCCTTTGGAGGAGATGGGGGGGAGACAGGAGAGATGATCTGATCCCATGCCCAGTGTGAGCTCCCCCATCTGGGACAGCTCTGCGCACGGACCCCCCAGTGGCTGGTTGATGTGTTAAATACAGGTTTGGGTCACCAGCAGAAGTGGTGCTGCTGGTAATGCTGAGTGTGTATGTTTGTGTGTGTGTGTGTGTGTGTGTGTGCCTGTATGTTTATGCTACAGTGTGTGTTTGTTTAGGTGTGTGTGTGTGTGTGTGTGTTTGTGTCTTTGAGAGTGTGTGCAGCCGCACCAGCGGGTACGGTAATCCTGGGCTCTCAGGAGAGCAGGCTGGCACGCAGACGGACAGGGTGGGCACCATACCCGCCTCCCTGGCACAACCTCAAACTCAGGCCAGACACAGGGGAGAACTGGGTACCCTTCTGCCAGCCAAAATCTGTTTGTGTGTGTGTGTGTATGTGCATGTGTGTGACCGTGTGCATGTTTATGGGCCTGTGTGTGTGTGTGTTAATGTGTGCCTGTCTATAGCTTTGTGTGTGTGCCTGTATGTGTTGCTTATTGTGCATGTACAGTATGTCTGAGTGTGTGTGTGTGTGTCTGCTGTGGCCTTATGTGACGTGCTGGATGAGATGGGGGGGATGGGGTGTGAGAATCAGCAGGAGTGTGTGTTTTGTTTTAGCTGGCTGGCACAATAAACAGAGGTCAAGTGCAGAAAGTGTGCGTGAGAGGATGGGAGATGGTTATCCAACCAATTAGGTGCCTTTGCCAAGATAACTAGCAAATGTCAACAGCCTCGCTTTAGCCTGTAGTTGCTAAATTAACATTTCTAGACAATTCTCTTACACTCTTACACACACACACACACACACACACACACACACACACACACATCCTAATCCTGAGGTTGTATTTTCTTCACCTTGACACTGCTCTTCTCTGACCCATTCACTTTCCCTGTCACACTCTCATGGTCTTGCATTCTTCTTCTAAATCTCTAAATTGACCACTACTTCACCTTTCCCTTACCCTGTCCTTGTCTTTGCCCCCCCCCCCCCCCCCCCCCCACCTACACACACACACACACACACACACACACACACACAAGCATACGGCACAATGTAGACTCATGTTGTGGACAGACACACACATTCACACTCCCCAACCCCCCACCAAGCAGACCCTCTCTCTCTCAGACCCCATCTGTACTGTGGTCGCTCCTGCAGCCCCCTCATTGCATATGCACAAATGCAAATGCCTATTAATTAATTACTGGACTAATTAGTGCAGTGCTATCTGCTATCTATAAATCAAGAGGAGAGGAGAGAGGGACCTCACCAACGACTAGCATACCAGAGGGAGTGTCCGAGTGTCTGCATGCACATGTGTGTGTGTGTGTGTGTGTGTGTGTGTGCGTGTGTATGCAGCACCTGTGCGTGTGTGTGTATGTGTGTATGCATTTAATTAGATAGAGCATGTTCAATCTGCAAAGGGATCTACTGTACAGTATGATAAGTGTACTATATGTATACAATAATCACTTCTTCATCCATCATTTCCGTAACCACTTTAGTGGAATTGTTATGCTAACATATCTGTAGGTCTCAGCCACCTTCCTTGTTATGGCAAAACATAATTGATACAGTATATGATAGAATAATAGAAAATCATGTACAAATAGATAATAATGGCTATATATATTCACATTGATTTGTTTATCACTTGAGTAATGTGATTTAATTTGTGAAGCTCTCTTAATAAAGATATTGTTAGACAGGTAGACTTAAGTCTTTTGTACTTCTTGCTTACGTGGTGTGTTAATAAAACCTTGGACCCATCTGTAAATATTTCCACAGCACTTGCGTTTATGACGGTTGCTCAGTACAGCCTCGGCTGCCTTGGCAGCACCCTCTATTTGTTTTATGTGCGCTTGTAGGTGTGCCAGGCCCCCATCATAGGTGTCTGCGAAGATCTCCGGTCTGAAATATTTATTTCTCACGAGGGCCTAATTGCAGCTTCAGAGGACTCCACCTCTTGGTGTAACGCCGGGGATGGGTGCAGAGAGAGAGAGAGAGAGAGAAAGAGAGAGAGAGAGATGGGGGGGTGGAAATGAGGGACAGAAAACAGAAAGACACGTCTGGCCTCTTGCTCACTTCCTCCCTCTCCTCTCTTTGGCCCGGCACGATGGTTGGAGCTATGGGGTTTTTGGTCTTTTAATTATAGTTATGCTGGATTAATTATGGCACCAGAACACACACACACAAACACACACACACACACACCCTCTCTCTTTCTCGCTCACATAGTCACACACTCAGGAGCAATAGCGCCATGTATTATTGATGAATGAGCAATGAGTGCAGAGCTTTAGGGGAGAGCAGGGTAATTAAATCACTGCCCCTCTGCCTCTTCTCTCTCGGCTCCATCCTCTCAGCCATCCCTCCCTCCAACTCTTGGATCATCGTCCTCCTTTGTCAGATCTTTCTCTCTCTCTCTCTCTCTCTCTCTCATCCTGCGCCTCCTCTTCCTCCTCTACTTGTTCTTTCCTCCCTCCTCCTTTCCTTGTTCTCCCTTCACTTCACAATGGATGGAACATGCGCATGAAGGGCTAGATCTGAGGCTTTAGGTCAGATTTGTGGATTTCTCTAACTTTTTGGGCAGGTTACCAGTTACTAGAGGCAGCTGTGGCCTACTGGTTAGGGCTTCGGACTTGTAACCGGAGGGTTGCCGGTTCGAACCCCGACCAGTAGGCACGGCTGAAGTGCCCTTGAGCAAGGCACCTAACCCCTCACTGCTCCCCGAGCGCTGCTGTTGTAGCAGGCAGCTCACTGCGCCGGGATTAGTGTGTGTTAAGTGTGTGTGCTGGGTGTGTTTCACTAATTCACGGATTGGGATAAATGCAGAGATCAAATTTCCCTCACGGGATCAAAAGAGTATACTATACTTATTCTTATACAGTTGTTTAGTAGTAAGCAAGCACCTTGGATATGTTGGTTGAGCACCGTAGTCAAGCTGAAGTTGCTGATGTTGCACTGTTTGAAGCTGAGGAAATGTATCTGATACGTTCTAGCACAAAATGTATAACTGAATGGGTTTTATTATTCAACATAATGATGTTTGAATCATCCATGAACATTTTGTTAAAAAAAATAATGAAAGTATGTAGCAATGAGCCAATTTGCACTTATTTTACAAAACTGAAATAAAATGGATCCATCCTTAAAATTTTGTAGGCTCAAGATTACATTGATTTGGCGTTTTAATCATTCAGTTCATGAAATGAAAGGTATGTCTCCCGGAAACTGCCTCACAGACTCCTTTGGTGGGAATGAGGGGTGTATTACTGATGATAGGAAGTATGTCTTACCCTATGAGAGGACTTTCAGTGTGTGAAACATGTTCACGAGAGCTTCACTTTGAAGCAAGTCATTGGCATGTGAAGTGTAATCACATCTATAACATCAGCACCCTGCTCCAGATGCACAATAGCAAAATAATAATGACTCACAATGAGTCTCTTTTTGCAAGTTGAATTAGTGAATTCACAATAGATTTCAACTGGTGTGCATAGACCGTTCTGTTGAAACAATAATATTCATGAAATGTACTGTAATGCACATGGTGTTCAGTACTGGCATTGCTAATGTCATTGACATGCAACATTCCTTTCATCAGCCATGTATTATAGACAATACAGTTGAAAATGACATAAAACATTTAAATGTCACAATATATAAAACATTTTTAAATCACTCTGTGGAAGAGCTGTGAGCTCATGACGGGTGAGTAGGCTATATAAGGAGAAATCACTGGGCCAAAATGTGTTTTTAAAAAAATGCGGGTGGAAAATAGTAACTTAGCCTATGCTGAACAGTTTGCCTTTTCGTTTTTGGCTAGTTGTATTTATTTTAAGTGGCCTGAGAGGGAAATTTATTGAAATGTTACCACTAAATTATTATTTTTTTAAAAATCAACCGATATGAAAAAACCCTCCAATTTGGTTTTGAACTTCTTACTTGGGGGAAACGGTTGATTTTGCTTCATGGACGTATTTGCACGTATTTGAGTTCATGGTGCCAACTCTTAGAATAGAGCGACATCTAGTGGATGAATTGATGCCAAGCTGCCAAGCCTACTGCTGTCCCCCTCGTGTTGTATTCCTGTAGGCCCTAAAACATTAAAATTGTTGGCCTAAACTAGCAATGCCACATTCTACAAATTGTAGGTTTACCTTTCGCAGGGAGAAAACATGTTAGGTTTTTGCCATAACAAGGAGAAAAAAAGTCAATTAATGTCTGATGACTTGGTTATTAATAGCCTATCTTTAGTCAGACTGCACTGATACTTAGCAGCAGGCTATGTTGATTTATCCTGTGCTTACATGAATAAATACATATTTTACGTATAGCCTACTTTACACTTTACATCTACATTTAATATTGTAGTAAAATATACTTCATTTGAGACATTTGCGTTGTGAATACTTTAGAGGGCGCCCTACACTGAAGTGAGATACATCGGCATTCCCGTGTGGTCAAGAACACACGCGAATACGTGCGGATACTGCATCGGTAATATGATGCTTGTAAACAAAGTTTCTTTTTTTTATGGATAGACCAGTCGACAAAAGCAAGTGCTTTTAAAGTCGAGGTAAAACACTGCTTTAAAATGCAGATTCACATAAAGAAAGTCTCACATTGCTTTGTGCCAGTTGATGTAGGATTGATCTCGCCTGCAGATGATGCTATCAAACAGTGGTTGTTAGGAGAACGCGGTGTTCTTCATGATGGCACCTTACGTCAGTTGTCAGGAAATTGACGTAAATCCTTCAGTCCTATCATAATGGTTCTACTTGTCCTTGTATCCTGTGTATAATGTGTAATGTCACGGCACACTTTTTTGTTTCAATGTTGTGTGCTTTTTTCAATTAGTCATAAGTTGTGCCTGTCTTTGAGCCCTTTGCATTTAAGGTCTATATAGGTTTATGTTGCGTAAATCCCAAGACATAAAGATAACATTTTGTCT